>NC_056726.1:325431608-325454108 GCF_019279795.1 Protopterus annectens | reverse complement strand
ATCAGTAATATTACGGGAAATATTGGTGAAATACAGGTAAGTGTCAACTGTTTTATGTATTCTCTTTCTACCTGAGGAAGAAATAAAGGAGAGCCACAAGGCTGGTTGAAGAAGCTGGTAAGCATGAATAAAGTAGTAAATAGCATTGTGTGTTTAAGTGATTTCATTAATATATATATATATATATATATATATATATATATATATATATATATATATATAAAGAAATAATCTATAAAGCATGCTAACTGAAGCACTACATTATTGAAACCATATGTAAAAGATATGTTAATATATAAACTGCCGTATTCTGTCTTTAACAAATTTTATAAGATGCAAGTATTTATAAAGGGTGTTTTAATTACAATATTGCAAAGAAATGCATATCAGGCACAAACATAATCTTTTATTTTTATATAGTACACTGCAAAATGTAAACCCCCACCAAAACTTGATAGGAGTACAGTCTCTTCCTAAGTATGGGCAAGTGCTTCCCAAATTTCATCCAGTGTATGCATAAGCACTTCTAATACCATTCTTCCCATGTACACAGAAACACTTCCCAAATATGTAGTCAAATGTCTGGGTAAGCACTTCCCATGTATTCTGTTTTACTTCAGTAAAGATTTATAAAAATAAAAATGTTTTAGAGTAAGAAAGTGAATGCTGTGTAACATGCTGTGGAAATCTATTGTGTGTACCCCCCCTTTTCTTCTGTTTTTTTTTTTTTTTTATTTTAATTATGCATGTCTTTCTCCTTTGTTATTTTCTTTCTCTCGTATTTATGTTCATTGTTTCAGACATCCAAAATCCTCAGGAGCAGCCCAGGCATGTACATCTCAGGTTATGGAGCAATAACCATCTGACTGTTCAGTGATGTTCATTTAGAGGTGGGGAGGTGAGACCGATCTGGCAGGTACCCTGGCACTGCTTTGGGACTTGGTTGAGGATGTGCTGGAGCAGCTTGTGGACAGACTGATTTGGCCAGTTAAAGATGTTCTTCAGTATGTTTAAGACAAGCTCTGTCAGTTGATGCTGACCACCAAGCCACTGCAGACCCATACCATCTCAACAATGGGATCTTCCACTGCACCACCATCTGGCAGAGGAAAAATATGAGTCTCTGTGGACTGAGGACTCCTACTGGTGTCACTGCTCCTCACCCATTCACCTCTTATCCTTTCTACTATACCCTCTTACCAATTACACATACACACTATCCTCTTATATTAAAAAAAAAATTGAAAAAATAGGGTCATCTTTTACCCGCCAAAAACATTTTGCCCCTCTTCTCTCACCTATTCCATCACAACATTCTTGATGTGTTCATTCTGTGCCTCCATCTTTTTGTGACTCAGCTTTTGCCATCTATCCAAACTCTCCCTTTCTATCCTTTAAAGTAAACAAAAGGAGGTCCACATAAGGATGGGTTCCTATCACTTCATCAAAAGCTTAATTCCATGAATACCTATTGAGCAAACCCTAATTGTTGAACACCCTTTCATCGAGCATTTACATCATTGAAACTTTTTCGTAGAGAAGGGAGTTACTTAGCCATCATTACAAATTTGCCCTTTTCCCCAATGTAGTGCAATCTTGGAGTTGGTATATATAATTAGGGGGTGTGTAGCAAGTGCAGCCCCCCCACATTGGGGGTGTGTGAGGCGAGAAGCCCCCTACCTTGCCTTAGTGAGTTTTAACAATAATATCTGCGCAGCCTGATGCTTGTTTTTGGTCTTTCAGGCTTGACTGGGCATAGCTGCATCCACCCACAATATCCAAATGCATTCAACATAATTTAAAGCCTATGGCTTTTACATAGTACTTTGTATTTACTTAATACTAGGTATTTTATGCTTTTGCCATAAGTAGGCATATTTTTTAAATGCCTTCATTTTTCCTTATTAAATGTGAATAACCTGCACTTAGCTTATTTATATATACACATACCAGAGCTCCTCACGAATAACTGCTATGTAGCTGCAAAGCCTCAGACTATGAATATCACCCACCAGCTATTTATACTCATATAATATAAAATACATCAATCGGCAAACAAGTTTAATCTAATACTTATCTTGAGCTGTCAGCTTTAAAACATTCCCAGTGGAAATTGAATCATTTAAACTTTTGTTTGCTCTCATAGGTTCATAGATTCATAGGTAGGTACTAGACTATCGGCCCTGGGGTCTATACAAGCCCAGCCAAAAAGGTACCCTGGCTTTTGCCACCCAAGAAAATTATTTTCCTGTGCCACTGTTGAGCAGAGCCACAGAAGTGATCCCCGGGTTGAATTTCCTATTTCCCATTCAATCATCAGGATTTTTCTTGAAGAGTGCGTGCTAATGAGGAGCTTTGTTTGATATAGATAGGTAGTTTATTCCAGAGTATGGGAAGTCTCTGGGACAGGAATCTATCCCTCCGGCATGTTCTGTTTATTGTGGTGACAAGGTTTATGTCCCTAGAGCATGTAGCTCAGAGGGATTGGGATTACTTTAAGTGGAGCATGTCCAACAGCTCTGGATTTGACATAGCTTTGTATGTTAGGCAGAGATCACCTCTGAGTAGGCGATATGCGACGGACTAAAGCTGGAGTTTTTTGAGACGGTCTGTGTAGTGCATCTGCTTGAGGCTGGTAATCCTCTTTGTGAGGTATTTCTGCGGCCTTTCCAGTTGTTGTAGATGTCTTGTGAGATACATGCCAAAAGGGGCGTTGTAATCTATAATGGGTCTAATGAGTGATGAGTAGAGGGGAGCAATGACCTCTTTTTTTCTGGATGAGAAACCTTTTGTGATGAGGTGTGCCATGTAGAAGGATTTCCTGACTACTGTGGTGATGTGATTATCAAAGGAGAGACTACTGTCCACCTGTGTCCCAAGGTCTCTTATCACACTTTTGGTGTTAAGTATACTATCACCTATGTTGTAGTTCATGGGTACAGAGTTTTTACCAAAGGGGATGACAATGCACTTTTTGGCATTGAGCTTGAGGCCATGGCTTTGACACCAGGCATTTGTCTCAGTGAGGCCCTTTTGTAGGATGTCCACATCGTTAGGAGTTTAGATTATGGCTCCTAGTTTGCAGTCATCTGCAAACTTCGTTAGCCAAAGACCTTCTGTGCTAGACTGTACTTCAGAGAAGTAGATACCAAACAGGAGAGGACCCCAGACTGAACCCTGTGGAACTCCACTTGTCACTGGGCTAAAGTCTGATTTGGAGTCTGCTACTTTCACAGTGTGGGTTCTGTCAGTGAGCCAGTTGGCAACCCATCTTGTGACATAGGGATTTATACCTAGTTTAGTGAGTTTATCTATAATTCCAGAGTGGAGGATGGTGTCAAAAGCCTTGGCAAGATCTAGATAGGCTGTGTGAACCACCTTACCCTCGTCTACGGCTTTGGTGACTGCTTCAAAGAAGTCTATCAGGTTTAGGAGACATGATCTGCCTTTTATAAACCCGAATTAGGTGGGGTCCAGAGTTTGGAGATTACCAATGTCTTTGTTTATAAGTTCCATGTTGATACGTTCCATGGTCTTGCAGACCAGGCTTGTCAGGCTAATGGGGTGGTAGTTCCCAGGGTCCGTGGTGGCTCCCCCCTTGTGGAGTTGGATAACCGTCACTGTGCACCATTCAGCAGGCACAAAGCCTGAGGTGAGGCTATGATTGAACATGGTACTTAGGTGGGGTGCTAGTTTGTTCTGTAGTTCATGTAGAACACAGCCTGGGATGTTGTCTGGTCCCATGGATGCTGTGTTCTTGGCTTTTGAGAGTGTGGTTTTTACCTGTGCAGCCGTGATTACAGGAACTTTGCATTCTTCCGGTATAGAGATGGGCTCTTTAGGGGGTGAGAGTGGGGTAAAGTTAGCACTGAACCTATTTGCCAGGATGTTGGCAATATTAGTTGGGTCTGTATATTTAGTGCCATTATGCTGTAACTCAGAGCAGATCTGAGTGTTGCCATTGAGATTCTTGACATAGCTATAGAATGTTTTGTGGTTGTCTTTAGAATCAGTGGCGATTTTGTTTTCGCAACTAGCTTTGGAGGATTTTATCAGGGATCGCAGCTTCTTATTGAGGCTGACCAGGGAGCTCCTCCACTCATGGGATTTTACTCTCTTTTGCAACAGTTTCTTCCTTCTGTTGTACAGTTTGTTTATGGCAGGAGACCACCAGATTGGCTTCCTTTTTTTGGAGGATACTGTCTTGGTTCTGTTTGGGATAGCATGATCTATGCACTTGTGTAAGTGCTTATAAAGTGCAATTGTGTAGGATTCAGTAGTCATAACTGTATTGTCCATCTGCATGGGTGTCATGAATTTCACCACTTCTGTCTTAAGAAGCATGAAGTTGGCTTTGGAGAAATTTTTTACCATGGTTTCCTTAATGGGGAGTGGGGGCAGGATATGGATATCTACGGTAATTAGCTTATGGTTGGATCGGACCAATGAGGCGTTGACTTCAGGTGTGGAACACCAGTCACTCATGTTGGTAATGACTAGATCTAGGATATTGTTGCCCCTGGTGGGGGTGTGGATAAGTTGATCCAGGGCATTGGAGTTTATGAATTCCAGAAAGCGTTGAGCAAAGGAGTTGGTACATGAGTAATTTTTCCAGTTAATGGTGGGGTAGTTGAAATTTCCCATTATTTGTGTGTTTGGTTAAACCCTAATATTTTCCAGTACATCAAGAAAAGAGGAGTGGGAATCCTGGGGCATGGTGGGGGATCTGTAGCAAGCTACAATTTGGATTGCAGTTTTGCCCAGAGTTAGTTGCACTTGGATAAGCTCAGCTGCATTATGCTGAGCAACTAGCCTGGAGGTGTGGATATCCTTAGTGAATATGGACACACCTCCACCTTTGGTGTTCCAGTCCAGGTTACATGGCTGAAAAGTGTGGTATGAGTTATAGCCTGGTAGTGCAAGGGTGCTCTCTGGAGCCTTGAACCAGGTTTCAGTCACTCCAGAGATACCAATGTTCTCCATTTTAAGGAGTGCCTCGAGTGAGTGCATTTTGAGATTTAGATTTCTAGCATTGAGTAGCATCACCCTCAGTTTTTGCTTGCCTGTTCCTGTTACGGTGGTGAATTTGTCATTTGAACCTTGCCTAAAAAAGGCACTATAGGGGCGGCAAGAACCTTAGCCAGTATCTGGAATCCCAGGGGTGACAGGTGCAAGCCATCTCTAGCAAAGCTATGTCATCCCAGGCAGACAAATACTGGATCCCTTTAGAATGACACCAGAAGTTTAGCCAATTGTTGAAGTCAATCATTTTGTCCTTGTACTGTGGCATCATTCTGGGTGATGGCAGAATGCTACTCAGGGCTAGGGTCATACCTGCCTGGGCTACAAGATTGGAGAGCTCTTCCATGTCTCTTTTCATGTAGTCCAGGGAGGTACATCTCAGTTCATTCACACCAACATGGGCAATGACAGAGTCATATTTGTACTTGTTGTGGAGTGACCTGAGTGCATGGGTTATGTGGCTGATCCTGGCACCCGACAGGCAGCTGACAGTAACAATCTCCTTGTTTAGCCTGGTGAGTGGGACATCAGTGTGCCTGACTATAGAGTCACCTATGACTAGTGTGTTGGGTACATTGCTTTGTCTTATTGGCTGTGATTGAGTGGCACACTGAGTCTGCAGGCTATGTGTCATTTGGGTTGTGTTGGGGGTGGAGGTTGCTTGCATTTCTGCTTTGGAGGTCTCTGTTGCTTGAGCAGATTATTATTGAGAGCCTCCGCAAATGTTTTTGTGTTTCTATGTGTGGATTTTGGTGGTGTAGATTTAGTGAGACTATGTGATGTGTGGTGTGGTGCAAGTGTTTACCTTCTCCTCTTGACTGTCAAGTTCAGTCTTGATTGGAGAGAGCTTTACCTCCAGTTTGGCTAAGTAAGTGCATCTCTCACAGGTTGTAGTGTTGGGTGGTAGGAGGAGAGGGTTGTCTGTGTACATGAGGCAATTTCTACATTGCCCCAAGATGCCCAGATTCATCAGATAGGCAGGAGAGAACACTGAGAGCTGACCCTTGGACATGCTTGAATAAAAAAATATTTTCCTCTAGATAAGTGAGGAAAGTGAGTACAAGAGCTGTTTTTCTCTAAGCAAGTGAGGAAAGTAAGTACCAAAACTGTTTTCCTCTAGGTAATGAGGAAGGTTGAGTGATGTAGTAATTAGTAGGTTATTTAGTGCTTACAGCAAGTTCTGAACAAGTGCTGATCACGAATAAGCAAATCCAAATGCTAAACCTAAGAATCTGTATCTGGACTAAACTAGTTGCAGAAAAGGGGGGAAACAAGTGCAAATGCGGGCTTTTAAATCAGAAAGTTGAGAGAGATGGAAAAACTGCCCAAATGGCTAATAGCTACAATTTCTGGGCCAGAACCACTCCTTATGTGGTAGATAGGCTACCTAGTGCTTACCACTCCCACTGATAAGCTAGAAGGCTTCCCTCTAACACAGAAAGCTTGGGGGAGGGCTCAGAAGCTTACATACAGTCCTGGATACAACAAATCTGAATCTGGACTACACTAGTTACAGGAAAGGTAGGAATCAGGCTTAGATTTTTTTTTTTTTAATTTTTTAATATATACAGAAAAGTACCTAAAACAGCAGTAAAAACAATTCAAATGCAGTGCAAGCTAGCACACTTGAGTATGTAGCAATGTTAGACCAAACAGTCTCTTATTGTAAGAGCCTATGACATTATTTATAAAGCTCCATTCTCATTTTTGTCTGTTTTATTTGGAACTGCCACTTTGCACTTTTTCAGTCTGAATAAAATATGCTACATTCTGATTCTTCCTCTAGATTTGATAAATTTCTTTTCATCCTGTTCACATCACTGTATGTACAAAATCCTGTTGCCAGTATTTTCACCATCTGCAAAAAGGCTTTATTTCCATTTCCATTCAGGTCTCTAGAATGCTACCTATAAAGACATCAAATGAAGAAGAGAAATGTTAGTGAATGTGAACTTTTCCATTTTCCACTTTTAATAGTGCTTTTCATTTACTGTGATAATCTGTTCTGTCTTTTTCAGCCAACCAGCTTCTCAAACCACTTTTACTATAGCATCATTGGATAGCTATATTGTTAACATGTTGGACCACAGTTCTTAAGACAGTGACAGATTTTAGGCAGCACAAATGAATGTCACCAGGATCATTCTAACATAATGCAAGAGGGTAAAAAATTAGGAACTTGGGTATTGATAGACAGCATGAAGTGAAATAAATGAATCATTCATACTTAAAATATATGAGCTAAAAACTTCATAGTTTCACAGGCACTTACTAGGGCATTGATCCGTGAGGATTTTCAGAAGCCTAGCCATTCCAATGATAGATGTCCCATTTTTTCATTGTTTTATATAAGAGGATAGTGTGGGTGGGTAATTGGTAAGAGGGTATAGGAGAAAGGATAAGGAATGAGGGGGTGAGGAGCAGTGACACTGGTGAAAAATGTAATGTGTTGTACATCCACCTTATGATGTACTTATCTATTTCTACATATAAAATCTGTTTTGCAGTTTACTTCCAGTGGTCTTAGTTGTCATAAATGATATTAAATAATTCCATACTACTGAATGCTGTGATGAAATACAAAATGATACATTGTAGCACAATGTCCTGAAATTATATTTCTCAGAGAAAGAGAGTAATATTTTCACTAAATGCTATGCTTGATGACTGTCCTAGTAAAGAAGAGCACTGTTGTTTAATACCTGACCCTCCTAAGTATGATTTAGTAACTTCTGAGCCTGGTTTGTCATGAGTCTGTTGTGTGAGAGAACATTAATATTTCAGAAACAATTATCTATCATGGATGGGATGGCAGTTACAAGTGTGTTTACTTACAGGAACAGTGCAAACAATGACTGAGTCCATATGGGATGTTTGTCAGCCGCCTCTTGGATTCACATGTCATCCTTACCATGCATGTGGGCTTTGACATGCTGTCCTTAAATTTACAACTAAAAGGTAACTGGGCCCCACTACTGCAGTGGACAATCATTTATATGCCCCATTTCATAAGTCACCAAGAAAACCTCTCTGTGGAAGATCATGAACCAGTGTAATATAGACAGAAAAAAATGGCATGAAGTAGAAAAGTTTGGAGGCTATGATGTGCTTATTTAATGGATGTAAAAAGTAAATATAGTGCTAATCTCAACTTTTTTTTTTGCAAATGACTAGCTACTGCAACAGTGCCATGAGAGTGTTTTTTTCTCTCTAAGGCATGACATGATATAAGCTCCAATTTCCTCATACTCATTATGTATACATTTATACTCAAAATAAAAATAGCAATTCTACATTCTTCAGGAGTGAGTGATGTGCAAAGCAGATGTCCTCTCAACATAATCTTAACTGCTCCACAGGGAGAAGAAACAGACTGATGATAGGTAAAAATAGACAGAGAAATGACTATTGCAAATTAAGGTGGAACTGATGCACATCTAATAAGAGGTGCATTTAAAGACCCTCTACTGTGTGGATTTTTGAAGGACATATCATAGCTAATTGAGATTTTCACTTAAGTATTTCTATTGACACCTACTGTCACTGATTAACTGCTGAGATTATTCAAAGAAGCTGCATACATTTTCCAGGAACTTTTTTAAGCTATACATCACATATTACTCAAGATATGACTTACCATCTTTCTTCAAATTAAAAAAAATAGCCATAAAATTAAATCTTATTTTGTCACGTATTTATCTTACAAATACGCAGTTGAGGATATTTTTTGCAGGCGTGGAACTTGGGATTACATATGCATTCCCCTTTGTAATAAGAAATAACATAACATGCATAGATCTTGACATTTTCAATCAGTGTTTAAGGAGCATAGAACACAGAAAGCACATTTCTCATTGCACGTGTATTTATTTCACAGTGAGCTCAACAGTTAGCACATTGCATTAATTCTTTGGTAGAAAGACTATTCAGCTTAAACTTGATTATTGATTAAAACATTGTGGTGTCAGAAAAAATCCTAAAATCGTACTGCTTAGGATTGCAGTCTGAGGTTTAAGGCTTTTTCTACAGGAATGCAAAGAAAGCAAATAGATGACACCAGAAGTAATACCGACCAAAGCTCACTTAAGGCCATGGCAAAGCCTGCTGTGCCATTTCTGGGACAACATGCATCATGAAGAATGGATTATATAAGATTATATGAAGGACATTGATAGATGGGGAAAAGCTGCCAAATAAACTGCTCCAAATATGATCTTGCATAATTTTGACCTATTAACTATCCCACTGCTGATTACTGAATATAGATATAGATATAGATATAGATATAGATATAGATATAGATACCGATATAGATATAGATATAGAAACATAATGCATAGAAAATTATATCAGGGGTTTGATTATCCAATTTCTTCTGCCTGTTATTCATACTTGCAAGTAAAATCTGCAGACTGCAGAATAAAGTTGGGGGAATCAGTCCTGCCATTCAGCACTGGAACATAAACTCAAACTATAATAAGACACTCAATTCAGTAGGGTAGGAGAAACATGCACACATACACACACACACACACACACACACACACACACACACACGCACGCACGCACGCACGCACGCACACACACACACACACACACACACACACACACACACACACACACACACACACACACACACACACACACACACACACACACACACACACACACACACACACACACACACACACACACACACACACTCACATACACACTATACTCACACGTACACGCACACACACACATATATGCACACACGCAAATTGATTCAGTATGACCTGAGTGTTTTTTTATTAGTTAGTTTATCTTTATGTACCAAGATTGGTTGGCTGACAATCCCCTTTTCAAAAGTAGCCTGTGGAAAAAATTTCCAGACACAGAAGACATTTTCAAAGCATGTTATACAGATATGCATTACTACAGCCAATCAATTATAATATACATAGGAGCTTGTAGTACTATAAATTGCTGAGTAGTTATTTTTGAAACACACTGTCATATTGCATTCATGTTGACGAGATATTTGGTAATCAGAGGTGAACAAATATTTGTATGTTTTACACGAGTTTTACTTATATTAATGCTTTACATACATTGTGTAAGTTTTGGCTCAATGTGATGAAACATTTCTTTAGTCTAGTGGTTAGAGTTTTATAGGGGCAACAGAAATTTACTTTCTTGGAATGTATAGCATTGTATCTCAAGTCTGCTTGCTTTTGTCATATCACCAGGACTCTACTGAAAACAGGCTCTGACCAGTCGGACATTCCTGGTCAACAAAGACAAATAAATAAACAAATATTGCTGAACTGCATATTCAGAGTAACAAATAACATTCTTGCAACTCTGATACTACTAAGTTCCCATTTTTACAGGTTATCTAAATAAAACATCACCAGCATACTCCAAATGTACTTCTTAGATTTTCTTTCAAATAACATTCTAAAATGTTGTTGCTAATTTGAAAAAAAAAAAGAAGTTTGCAGCATATTTTACAACTATACAACAATACATATTACAAATGCACTTTGCTGTCATAGCTCGGAAATTGTGTATTGATTTATTTATTTGCTTGCCTCTTTAAAATAGGAGCAGTCACAGTCAGAGTATGGCTGTCACAATCACATTCTAAAATCATTACCCTCACTTTTCAGTCTTGTGTGTGTCACAGTTAGGTAGAGAGAGGTATTGGGCTACATATCCAGGGGATATAAACCTACATAAAAAGATGTGCTGCATATGCAATCAAGTTAGATGAAAACAACATAATGAATTGTCATTAGAAAAAAAAATGCCCTAACAGCAAATAAAAAAATGAATGTTTTAATTTCAAATTTAAATGATTTGTCATTGATTATTTAACCATGCAAATACAATGGAAAATCAATGTTTTCATTTTTACATTAAAATAACTAGTTATTCATGTAAATTAACAGGTCTTTCTCAAACCCTTCCCAGTTCTAACCTGGACCAAAGGGGTAAGGGTAAATGCAACATGTGCATAGTTTAATGGAGCTAGTCACCCCGCTTGTTTTGAGAAGTGGAAGAAAACCACAGTGCCCAGCAAAGCTCCACACAGACACAGGTAGAACAGACAGAACTCAGGAATGAACTCCAGACCCTGCAACTGTGAGGCAAGGATCTTAGCATTATCCCTCCTTAATGTTACTTTTATGCTGCATACCAGTATATTTGTTAAATGTTTGAAGTCTTATTGTTTATAAGAAAGTATGGAAATGCAAGTAAAATTATTTAAGTAGTAGGGATTCCAAATGCATTTATAGGTTCATAGGTATGTACTAGGCTAATGGCCCTGGAACCTTTACAAGCCTAGCCCATTGGATTACCCTGGCATCGTGACACCTGACCTTAGTTCCTAGTGCCTATGTTGAGCAGAGCCACTGGAGTGATCCCTGGGGTGAATTTTCTATTTCCAATCCACTCATCAAGATTTCTCTTGAAGAGGGCCAGTGAGGTGCTCTGCTTGACATGTATAGGAAGTCTATTCCATAGCATGGGTTATGAACCTGTCCCTCTAGCATATTCTGTTGATTTTGGTAATGAAGTTGAGGTCTCTGGAGCGTGTGGTGCTGAGGGATTGGGATTTTCTTTAGATGTAGCATTTCTAACAGAGTTGGGTCAGACATGGCTTTGTAAGTCAAGCAGAGATCGCCTCTAAGTAGGTGATATGAGACAGAGAACAGTTGGAGGCTTTTGAGTCTGTTCATATAAGACAAGTGTTTAAGGCCTGGGATCCTCTTTGTGAGGTACTTTGCAGCCTCTCCAGTTGTTGCAGGTGTCTAGTGAGGTACATGCCAAATGAGGCATTGTACTCGATGATTGGCCTAATGAGGGAAGAGTAGAGGGAGACAATGACCTCTTTCTTCCTGGATGCAAAACCCTTAGTAATGAGATGTGCCACATAGAAGGACTTTCTGACCATAGTGGCAACATGGTGGTCAAAAGAGAGGTTGCTGTCAGCCTGTGTTCCCAGATCTCATATAATGCCTCCTGTGTTCAGTGGACTACCATCAATGTGGTAATTCAAGGGAACCGGGTTTTTCCCAAGAGTGATGACGACACATTTTTTGGCATTGAGCTTAAGGCCATGGTTCTGACACCAGTCATTGGTGTAATTAAAACTTTTCTGTAGGATATCAACATCACTTGGGGAGTTAATAATAGCTCTCAGCTTGCGAACTTTGTCAACCAGAGTCCATTCGTGTTGGCCTGGACTTCAGGGAAGTATATATCAAACAGGAGAGGACCTAGGATCGAACCCTGTGGGGCTCCACTCGTGACTGGTCGGTAGTGTAATTTGGAGTCAATTACTTTCTATCTGTGAGCCAGTTTGCAACCCACCTAGTGAAATAGGGGTTGATGCCTAGCTTAGTGAGTTTTTCTATGATTCCTGAGTGGGGAATGGTATCAAAGACCTTGGCCAGATCAAGGTAGGCTGTATGAACCACCTTGCCTTTATCCACAGCTCTGGTGACTGACTCAAAGAAGTCAACCAAATTGAGCAGGCATGATCTACCCTTCACAAAACCAAACTGTGTAGGATCCAGAATTTGGAGATTCCCCTATATCTTTGTTTATTAGGTACATGATGATGTGTTCCATAGCTTTGAATATCAGACTCATCAGGCTAATTGGGCGATAATTCCTGGGGTCTGTAGTCGCTCCTCCTTTGTGGAGAGGGATGACTATAGCAGTGTGCCAATCGGTAGGGACAAAGCCTGAGGTGAGGCTGTGATTGAACAGGGCACACAGGTGAGGTTCCACTTCACTTTGTAGCTTATGTAGAACACAGCCAGGGATACTATCAGGTCCCATAGAAGCTGTATTCTTGGCCTTGGACAGTACTGTTTTAACCTGTGCAGCATTAATACTGGGTGCCTGGCAATCTACTGGTATTGTGATTGGTCCTTTGGGGGGGGGTAAAGTTGGCACTGAATTTGTTGGCCAGTATATTGGCAATATCTGTTGGCTTGGTATAGGAGGTACCATTGTGCAGTAGCTCAGAGCAAATCTGGGTATTTCCATGGAGATTCTTTACGTAACTATAGAAGGCCTTGTGGTTGTCTTTACTAGCTGCTGCAATTCTGTTTTCATAGCTAGCTTTATAGGATTTGATGAGGGATCTCAACCTTTTGTTGAGGCTGATAAGGGAGTTTTTCCAGTCTTGTGACTTCACCTTATTTCACATCAGTTTCCTCCTTCTGTTGTAGAGTTTGTTTATGGCAGGGGACCACCAGATTGGCTTCCTTTTTTTTGAGGAGAGCATCTTAGTTCTATTGGGTATGGTGAGATCCATGCATTTGTGTACGTGTCTGTACAGCGCATAGGTGTATGATTTGGTGGTCATGCAACTATTCTCCATTTGCATGGGTGCCGTGAAGTTAGCCACCTCTGCTTTTAGGAGCCCAAAGTTAGCCTTGGAGAAATTTTTCATGGTGGTTACCTTTGTTGGGGGTTGTAGGAGGGATGTGGATTTCCAAGGTGATTAGTTTGTGGTTGGATCTAACCAGGGAGGAGTTGACTATTGGTCTAGAGCAATGGTCACCCATGTTAGTAATGACCAGGTCAAGAATGTTGCTACCTCTAGTGGGAGTAAGAACGAGCTGTTCCAGAGCATTGGAATTAATGAATTCCAGAAAGCACTGAGCAAGTGTATTGGTACATGAGTAGTTTTCCCAGTTAATGGAGGGGGTAGTTGAAGTTGTCCAGTATGAGAGTGTTAGGTTGGAGCCTAATATTTTCTAGGGTGCTTAAGAAGTGTGAGTCTTGGGACATGGTTGGGGACCTAAAGCAGGCTACGACCTGAGTCGCTATCTTACCCAGTGTTAGCTGCACTTGAAGTATCTCAGATGCATTATGTTGGGCTACCAGTCTGAAGGTGTGCACATCCTTTATGAATATGGAAACACCACCGCCTTTGGAGCTTTGGTCCAAGTTCTGGGTCCGAAAGGTGTGTAATGAGTTATAACCTGGTAGTGCAGGGGTGCTTTCTGCTGCCTTGACCAGGTCTCTTACAGCACAAATGTCAATGTTCTCCATTTTAAGGAGTGCTTCCAGTGACTGCATTTTGAGATTTAGACTTCTAGCGTTGAGCAGCATGACTCTCAGATTGCGTTTATTTATGTATTTATTTATTAAATGTTTGTTGTGTGTGAATGCCCTCCTCTGGGAGTCTATTTTCAGGGAAGACCCATGGACAAAAGCACCAAACACTCTATATGACCCAAGTCATGTACAGATATGATACAAGTATATACTGCCTATAAAAAAATAAAGTACTACCCAGAGTCATGCAGCACATTTATTATCTGAGATTTGGGCTTGACTTTTGGTTGTAGTCTGTGTGAAGTTTTTCAACTTGAGGGGACTTTTCTTATACATCTTCCCACCACTCCTTTGTATGTCTTACTTTTCAGTTCCAGAAGGAGAAGTACCATCTCATCTTAGTTTTTCCTTGATGCCCCTAGAAGGTGTGTTTCCAGAGCTAATCACTTTCTAGTCTCTCCAATCAAACAACATTCTCAACCAGTCAGTGAATTATATATGTCTGAATGATCTTAGGTAGGCTAGGGTCATACAGAGATGTGAAACCAAATAAAGATAGAAAGTGGGCTAATGCTTTCTGCTAGTCTTTCGCTTTCTGACTTGTTACCTGTGGTGGGCAATAAAAAAGGATGAGTAAGCAAACGCATTTGTAATGACTAATGACTACAATTGTTATTATATCTACTGTGGCCACTGCTGAAGCAGGTACAGGATATGTGATGTCTGCAACTAACAACTTGCTGTTTAATCAGAATGAGATAGTAATTAAAATCATTACTAAAGATGAACAGATATATTACTGATCATTCTACTCTTGTATGGTATGCTACATGTCTGACAACATTATGAAACATTATAATATAAAGATACATTTCCTTCTGTACTGAAGTTCAGTATGTTCACAGCTGGGCATTTCAAAACAAGTACTAAGACTCTTAGACTCCTGCCCAATCCCACAAGTATGAAATCTGTAGGTTTCTGATCCTAGATATAACACAAAGCCATGCCTAGATTTCTGCTGGAAAGCTCAGAAATAAACTACACACATATGTACAATTATGAATTGCATCTTCATATGTGTTTTTTTTTCCCTTAGTTTGTATTAAGCGCACACAAACAGGCAAGAACCCTGACCTCTGGCAATTGAGTGACTATAGTTTGAGTTTATATATATGCACACACACACGCGTGCGCGCGCGCTCTGCTTTCTTTTCTTGCATTTATGAATACCAGACATTAAATGGTTCATTAATCAGCTCACTTATTCCGATAAGTAATAAATGTATAGGTGCATATTTAAGTAAATAAACAAAGACTAACGTGGTACTCATAGTCCTGATGTTAGCAGTTGTATGGCGGTCATCTGAGAATGCCATGGCTACACCTATATGCACAGACTATGGCAATGCGAAAGCCTACTTTCTAAAACTGCTTAAAATAGGGAAAATAAAGCTTTAATTATATGGGAATTAATGCATTCAAGCGTAAAGTGTAGTCTCAACTGACTTCAGATTTTTTGAGAAGTGGTGGACGAGCACGGCTGAGTGCAAGCCTGCATGACCTAATGTTGGGCAGTTAAGGCAAGTAACACTCAGCACAGCTATTTAAACTGACTTTTTTAAATATAAAGGGGTTTTATATATTGCCTATGGGGGTGTTATTATGTCAATACCTGATTGTTTCTTTGAAGGTGTGAAAGGGGAAGAGTGGAAAGATGAAAACTAGAGGGACATAACAATAAGGGGCACACAGAAGTAATACATCAAGAGGGTTATAACTGAGGAGCTGAGAGATGATGGGTGCTATATTTGTGTGGGGCATAGATCCTCCATATTTTCCAATTTTTTATATATAAAAGGAAAGTTTGGGAAGGAAGTAGGACAGAGGGTGTAGGCTAGAGGATATGAGAAGGAGGGAGATAAAATTGAGTGGAAGCTATACACCTCCCAGTCTGCAGAATCACAAATGTTTCCACTGATATATTGTTGTACAGTGGAAGACCTTGAAGTTAAATGGACAGAGGCCTACAATGGCTCTGTGGACAGAACATTCCATGGCAGTGAGTGTTGCATCCACTGAAGAAGGTCCATTGTGGGTCAAAGGTGCGTCTCCACTTCCTGTTCTACCACATTCTCTACCAGGTCCCAAAACTCATGTGCTTCATGGCTTACCAGGCTGCATCATGCCAGGATGCCTATGGTACCAAATCCACTGCTGCAACCCTGTTGGGATGCCCCTAGGTGGACAGAGGGAAAACATTCCAAGACCTGGCAGGAGCATGGAATGTGATTGGGTTGCTCCTGGGATTTCTAGATCTATGAATATATAAGCAAAAATGGGAGAGAAAGGAAAAAAAAAAGAAATGTAAAATAATAGATAATTATAATAAAAAAAAAAAACGAAAAGGGGTATGGTGAAGACACCCAAAATGCACTCAGTAAATTCCCTCATAATTTCATGTTACATCAGCATATACCCAGGGCCAGTGTTAGGTAAACTGACACCCTAGGCAAAAGGCTGAATGGACCAACTCCCCCACCACATTCTACCCCCATGCTACATCCCATCATGGTCTGTTCATATTATCCAGATATCCAGATTACTTTTTTGTTCCTTTTTCTCAAAGTTTGCCTTACTCTTTAATTCTTTTCCCACAGCTGTTCATTCCTCATTCATTCATTCATTCATTCATTCAGTTTGTTCTATTTAAGAAAGACTGAACTCTGATAACTGTGGATGAAGCAAGTGCATTAATCCATGAGGTTCCAGATGCTCTGAAATGCATTTTACAGTTTTTTAAACAACCTTTTTGTCCAGTGATGGCCTGAACAAAAATCATGAGCAAAGAAAGTTTAGTCTTACTCCAAGTTTTTTTTTTCTGCATCCTTTCAGCATATCCTAACTGACCAAGACTGCACTGTAATAACTGCAGTGGAAATAACTGCATTAAATTGGGGGCCTGGGGCCAGCTAGAACCCCAGAAGCCATTAGCTTTCTATATGCTCTGAAATGCATTTCATACTGTTTTAAACAACCCTTTTGTCTATTGATTGCCTGAACAAAAAACATGATCAAATGAAGACATTTACAATTACTATTCAACTATGATATCCCTGCATCCTTTCACCTCACCTTATCTGACCAAAACTAACATGTAAAAGTTAAATTAAGCTGAGGGTCAGGGGCTGATAGGCACCCAGAAGCTATATGGTTATAGATGCTCTGATACATTTTACAGCTTTTCCAATTGTTTGCTCCAGAAATGACACCAACAAAAATTGTGAGTGCAGAAAAAAAGTCACCTTTATTTTTAGAGAAGAAATAACAGCAGTTTGCAATAAGCGGAGATGATAAATGCTTTTAAGGATTCATAAATTGTATATATATATATATATATATATATATATATATATATATATCATAATATATGTATATTTATACAGCTCACAATGTATATATAATGTATATAATGTATACATTATATATCACAATATTTGTGTGTGTGTGTGTGTGTGTGTGTGTGTGTGTGTGTGTGTGTGTGTGTGTGTGTGTGTATGCGAGTGTGTGTGTGTGTACAGCATGTCTCTTCACCCCAGCCCAAAAAGACCAAAAGACTGTCGCAATTCGTGAACCTCTCTGATGTGAACCTGAGATGAAACTGAAAAAACAAATAGAACATAAGATGTTTCAGCCTTGGGGCCTGGGTTATAGTTCAGGCGCCCACCTTGACTATGTTTACAGTGTTTTTAATTTTTTTCAGTTTAAAAAAAAACGTCAGTAAACAAGCATATCTAAACCCACAATCACTGCAAGTCTATATTTCTATGTTGAAAGATATTTCTGGCAAACACCACGTCATCAAAATGAAACTGTCGAATCAGCGAATCACACACTTTTTCCCAGGATAAGGAAATAGTTGGCCAACTCCACAACTTTGCCCTTTTCCCCACTGTAGTGCAATCTTGGAGTTGGTATATATAGTTGGGGGGATGTGTGGGGTGAGGTGGGCAAAGCATCCCAATTGGGTGAGTTTGATTTAGTGTGGCATGTGTTCCATTGTGCTACAGGGCAATTGTTTCATTGCCCTGGGGAAAAAATCCACAATTCGCAGAAGTGAATTTTGATGGTTTCATGCCGATAGAGAGGTGTTCAATGGAAATGTCTTTTGACAAAATAGTATAGACCCAATCGCTAACATATTCTCTCAAGGCCTAGCCTGCCTTTAGTTAGCCTAGTTAGCAGATGCTAAATTAATTTGATAATTTAATAATTAATGTGCATCTCTGAAAGTCAGAGACAACAAGTCAACAACAAATAAGTAGTGAGTGTCATTAAAAAGAACTCACTGTAAGGAAGTATGTGTTATACAGTGCCAACCAGCTAAATGGCACAACTTGTTATGGTATAAATATAAATTTCTGTAATTACCTAAACCCTAAATTGGTTGTCCCTTCCCCAGTCTGGCTTTAATCTCTTGGATGTTCACTAGGAGAAGAGTACATTTTCATTTTTCTGCCCCCAGCCCCATATGCACCATATTGCAACATGACTTTGAGGAGGTTTGCTTTTGGTTTGTTTCAGGCAGTAACAGGGGGTTCCCATCACAGCTCTAAATCTCTTAGCTCAAAAAACAGGAATAAAGCCAAATATTAGTAAAAGAGAAAAGCAAGAAATCAGGGACAAATTCTGATTATTGTTCTTAGACATTGAGGAAGTTGCTAGAATGACATGGTTTGTATTAGTATGCATTTTATGAAGTTAGAACTCAAATGCCATTCATCATTTAATGACTGCAACCCAAAATGATTTACCAAATAAAATGTATGAGGAACAAACAAAAAGTCTGCAAACTCAGAGACAGTTGACAGTTACGCGCTATAGTTCTCATCTTCTTTATGAAAGGTAAGCAGCAAACTCAACATGTATCAAAGCAAGGCCAAAAATAATGGGGGACAAAAGTCCAAAATCATAGACAATTTCTAGACACTGGTCTAATGCACGTAATAAAAGGTACTTCATTAACATATATTTACCAAACAATAATAAGTAGGAAACAATGCCAGACATTACTAATTATCCTTAGTGATTTACTATAAAATCAACCATTCTATGAGATACAGAACAAAAATATGAGAAATGTGGGGTGCCTGCAAAATCAGGGACAGCTGAGAAGCGTGACTCAGGCTCAAACACTTGTAATATCTGCTAGAGGTATGCATCCGTAAAGTAAAATAAATCAAACAAATTCAGTAATTATGTAATTTCCCTTCTGTAACTGCAGCAGCCTTCCCAGACCCTGTGTCCAGCCATTGAGATCCTTTTGTAATTGGCATAATCATTGTAACATTTGCTTATGCTGCAGCCTGCAACGTGTAATTAACACAGTGTGCCTGAAAACTAAGTAACTTAAAGATTTCAACAACTTTGGCTGAGATTCAATAAAGCCGAATCTCTGTGCCAGAATAGTGTAGCAGCTATTGCACGAAATATGGCTGCCAACCGATCCAGTAAACAAAGCTGGGGGCATGCATGAGCCTGCCAGCGCTATCCTGACACGGATACCATTTAATAATGCTAATTACCTCATTGGCTGGTGAAAACCATGCAAATGAGGGGAATTAGTGATTCAGTAAGCAGATAGACATTCGTGTCAGTGCACTGTTCACTGCAGAAATGTATTTGGTCACTAACCATGTACATTTCTGCAAAAATCAAAAGAGGCATGCCAGCTCAAAGTAAAGCATGTATTATGACTATTAGGCATGCCAATGGCCAAAAATATGGTCATTGGTATGAAAAACTGTTTCAAAATTATAAAAATCAAAGATTTTTGCCAATTTCAGCCATTTAAGTGTAGTGCAGTGGTATGCAAATGAGATTGTGCAGAAAATAAAAAAAAATCTAAAAAGAGAATTTTATGTGAAATATGAATGTTGCCATTATACTAGGTAGCATGCAGAACCAAAACAATAACAGGTAACACTGGTAGCTAAGGAGATAGGTGCCAGTGTAGTGGTATAACAAGGGACTAAGGCAGTGGGGTATGCAAATGAGCTAAATTTATTGAATATCAAAATGGGAGACCGTGTCCACCTGCACCTAACCATGTAGGAACTTATAATGCTGTAGTGGAAGCAGGAGAAGTAGCTAACATGAAAAGGGGATGGGTAATGCTTGGTCTAAGCACATTGGAGCTTTGTGGCCTCTATTTGCACACAGCTATGCACAGCAAAGCAAGGGGATGTGTCTTAGCTAGTTCAAGAAATGCTGAGCATGTTCATGTCCCTGGGAGGGTTCTTTCTGCTCAATACTGTTTACTATAGCTACATGGGTTTTCATGGTGCACTGCAGGGCTTAAACACAATGGAAATAATAAAAAAAAAACAGGAACTAGCAGAAGTGTTTCCATTTGAGGAGCAGGTTTGCACAGTGTGCCTCGGGTCTTAGAAGGGGTGGAAATGGGAAGAAAAAAAATGGGAAATAGCAGAATAAAGGCACTCAGGTACAAATAATGTAGCTAGCAGTTGGAATGTATCATAGTCAGCCAATCATACAGGAAGAATTTGCAGCACAACAGTGTAAATGATGCAAACACCTTTCAATCTATGTTTTCCCACAAACTCTGCACTATTGGTGTACACACTTGGGGGAATTTTAACTGACAAAATGTTAGGGGCTGCTGTTGCTTTGATGCATCAGTATGTGCTAGAGACTGAAGGTAGTGAGGAGGATAATGCTGACAACCGTTCCAGACTGAGGAGGAGGAGAAGAGTGTTCAGACCCAGGGTAACCTACCAGGGGCTACATGATCTAGAGATACTAGAACACTACAGGGTGGACAGAGACTTACTTCAACAACTTTGCAAGCTGTGCTGGCCTCACCTCAGACCCAGAGCCAACAGAGCGGAACCCATC
Source organism: Protopterus annectens (assembly GCF_019279795.1). Taxonomy (NCBI): domain Eukaryota; kingdom Metazoa; phylum Chordata; order Ceratodontiformes; family Protopteridae; genus Protopterus; species Protopterus annectens. Next base: position 325,433,105 of record NC_056726.1, on the reverse strand, counting down.
CCAGTTGAAACCAAGGTATGTGTAGCCTTAAGAATACTAGCTACCGGTAACTTTCATAGACCTACAGGGGACATCATGGAGGTCTCACAGGCATCTGCATCCAGGGTACTCCATCAGTTTCTGGATGTCATGTGAACACATGCTGGTGAGCACATATATTTCCCCAGCACCCGTGAGGAGAGCACCAGAAATATGTGTCTCTTCCACCATGTAGCAGACTACCCAGAGGTACTGGGTTCCATAGACTGCATGCACATCCACATCAAGAAACCACCTGATGAAGAGTGGTGATATATGTAGGCCTTTGTCCCCAAATTACTTATGGCTTTGTCCAGATGTCTGGCTGTAAAAAGTCAGGAGGTATGGTGCCTAGTAGGACAGCAGGTACCTGAAGGTCAGTGTACTGCCAGGTTATAAAAGATTGACAACTTCCTGTATCAGCACTGACAACATGTCACTGGCCAACATCCATACCCCTGGAATGACAGGTTGTCACAGAAGGAGCACAAGTATGCCTTGTATATCTGTTCTGCTTGTCCTAACATTGCATTTGCCTGCCAACTATTTGCAAAACAAAAAAGGGTCATGTCAAAACATCAATGGCAGACAGTGGGGAAGCAGATGTCATACCCATAAGAGAAAGCAAGCAAATACCAAACTGGTCTCCCAAATGTCTATGTTTGGCAGAACAGTATTAAAACCCTGTCCCCATGTGTGGGCCTTTGTCTGACTGTCATATATAGGCCTGTCCAAATATCATTCTGTGACGTTTGACAGCTAGGCCAACATGTATTTATTTATTTATTTCAATTATTTATTTTACATTTGTTAACCGGGTTAGTCCAACTGAGCTTTTGGCTCATTTTCAGTGGAGACCCGGGGAGAAAAGCTCCACAGTGAGTTTAAAAATTTAACAACAAACAGTTAACAAAATATAATTTACAATCATCTGAAAATTACATTAGGTTACAATGTCATATAGAAGGAATAATGCCTTCATAATTCTTGTTAGGTTATATACAGCATGTATATAAAAAATAGCATTGAGATAAAGCAGTTAAAACCCGTGAGACAGAGAGGTTAAAGTTTGTTATGATAGACAGGGGAGGAGAGGAAATTGAGGGAGGGTATAACTGAAAAGAAGGGATGGAGATAGTGGGATAACAATGAATAAAAAAGTGAGGACTGGTGTAGGGAGGGGTAGGGAGGGGTATGTAGCCTCATAATAACATATAGCCACACAAACCATCTGAAGACCTCAGCAAATGTAGTAGTACAATGATGATCAACCTGTGAAACAGGTACACTCAGAGGTGTGAAGTTCACAACCTTGTGTGTGATGTTACGGCATTTACTACACTCACATCAGAATTACAAATACATAACAGCAGCCACTGTGTGCAAAGCCTGTGACTGGACTGCAGAAGGACAAAGAGACACACATAAGGGGAAGGAGAACCACTGGCCAGACAAATGGAGAATGTGCACACCAGAACA
>NC_056726.1:325384108-325426608 GCF_019279795.1 Protopterus annectens | reverse complement strand
CACACACTGTTGCATGTAAACACACCTGGTAAACATGTACATATACAGCTGTACATTGGCTATGAAAAGGTCACTGTGTTTCTAATCTGTCATACTCATCACTGCGACTGTCAACAGGCCCACAGTCTGCAGAAACATAGACACCTGGGACACAAACAGAATACAGTATGTGAAACTACAGCCAGTCAACAGTACTAACAGCAATAATGCATCATGGCTAAAAAGGTACATACACCTCGATGGGTACCCATAATTATTGCCAGCAGACAGCACCTTACACAGCATTACATTACTATACTGTACTATATTCACCCTGTGCATCAGACCCATATGAGCATGTCCCTGCATTGATGGAATGGATAACAAGGATGTGGCACAAGTATCATCACATGCACTGGGTGTGGTGTGAGATTGCCAGAGGCCTACGCTGGGCCAGATGGTTGACATCATGTGTGTGTGTGTGTGTGTGTGTGTGTGTGTGTGTGTGTGTGTGTGTGTGTGTGTGTGTGTGTCTGTGTGTATGTTTCTGGAGGGGTGGTGTTCAACTGGGCCATGCAGAGGAGCTGTGCATGTCTGGTGGTGACCGGCCTGTGATAGAGATGTGTGAGTGCTTGTATGTGCACAATCAAGCCATGTGGATACCCAACACAGGGCTATGTTGGACAGCCATGGACCATACATGGCAGGATGTACGGTTCACCATCTCCCACCAAGGACATGGGAACTGGTTCTGCCAGGAGTCTCACTGGCACCACCAGGCCCAAGGACAGATGCAGTACTACTCCTTGATGGTGATTGCTGTCTGCTGGATCCACATCCCTGACAAGACTGGCCAGGACCACGTGCCTATGGCCTGCTCCAGTGTGAACACCACCCTCCCTTTGGTAGTTCTAGTAGTACTGCCAGTACAGGCCTGTGAATGTTTATGGCCACGTGGGCTCTCAGCTGATCTTGCTGCTGACCTATGTCCACCTGGGCAATGCCCTACTCCTACCACATCCTCAAGCACAGACATTGCGCGGTCGAGCAGTGACAATGTCTCACCCCACTGTCTATCCACAACATCGGCAAAATGATGTATGGCATCACAAATGCCGTGGAGGTCCTCACGCATGGCAGGAAGTGCTACATTCATGACTCTGAGCATCTGTCTGGTGTTGCGGTCAGTATGCGCCTGTGCCTCCATGATGGACACTAACATGTGTCCGGTGACACCTGCTGTGACACTTGCAACAGGAGCTTGATCAGCAGCAGTCCCCCATCAAGCACACCTGTCCATCTGCCTGTGTGTGATCTTGCCTGCTCTCTAGCTATGGCTAGTGTCTACACTCACACTTGCCATAGTTACCACACTAGCCTGTTCCATGCCATGACCCTCCAACTGTCCATTATCTGTGGCTGCTGGGGACGGGGTTTGTGTGGGCATACTGACTGTGTGTGGGGACATTGTGGGTGAAAATGGAGATACCAACCAATGATGCAGATTCAGCCCCCGACAACCCCACCTGTGCCTCACTATAACCACCATCATCATGAGAGTCCGCTAAGACACTGACATTAGGTTGTGAGGGGGAGAGACACCAAACCCCATGTTTGCCTGTGAGGGGAAGACAACATATGTAAATTAATACCCTGCAGTATAATGTTTGCTGATACAAACACACACACACACACGCACGCGCACACCCTCGCGCGCACACACACACACACACACACACACACACACACACACACACACACACACACACACACACACACACTCCTGGTAAAGTCTAGCACAGCTTTGCCACCTATGGGCCCTTCAGGCCAGACTTTGCAGTAGTTCTGACTGCCACAATCCATCTCTTTAACAGCTACTGTAAGGCCCTCAGTAAAGGATGACAAATCCTACTGTGTGATGGATCTATTAGCAGAATGAAGTGTGACCAAGACCAAGACTATTTGAGTGAGCTATACAGTGTCACCAAGTACATATGCAAGTACTGCAAGAGCTGACTTACTGCTATACAGACCAGACACACTGACAAGATTTAACGATATATAATAATAACTAATGAAGGAACAAGAGAATACTCTATCAATGCAGTACCTACACAGTTCAGACTCACAGGGATTCATTTCAGAAAACATTGCAGGACAGTCTGCAATACATACGGGAAACATGTAAAGTACTAGGTGCATAGGTTCCTAAGATGATACTAGGCTATTGGCCCGGATGCCCTCATAAGCCTAGCCCAGACTTTCGCCCATGTCCCTTCAAAGCCAGCACCTGTTTCCCCTGTCCAGCTGGGACACACACAGGATACCAGGGGTGTCTTTTCCATTTTCCATCCAGTTGTCCAGCTTCTCCTTCAAGAGGGCTATACAGGTACTCTGCTAGACATGGGGAGGGAGTGTATTTTACAGACAGTGTATTGTGTGGGACACAACAAGTACTATACATGTCACAGACCAGGTGAGGGCCTTGCATGCAGGTTGTGTGAGTGGGTTTGTCTTACGGATATGCAGAAATGCCATCAAGGCTGGTTTGGAAATGGCCTTGTATGTCAGACACAGGTCGTGTATGATCAGTCTGTATGAGACTGGGTACAGGGACAAGGCTTTCAGTCTATTTGTATAGGATAGGTGTTGCAGACCCTGGATTTACCTGGTCAGGAACCGCTGTGGTCTCTGCAACTGCTGCATTTGCTTTGCAAGGTACATGCCAAATGAGCCATTGTACCTGGTAATGTGTCTGATAGGGGTGGAGTACAGGGATGTTGTGGCCTTTTAGTTCCTGGATAACATACCCATATTTGTGAGACAGGCCATGTAGACAGCCTTTCGTACAATGGTGCCCACGCAGTGGAAAACTGTCAGGTTGCTACCAACCTTGATGCACAAGTCACCTCACACCTGATTACATGCTCAATACATTGTTATTACTGTCATAATTAGTGTAGATGACATCTGCCATAACATGGACAATGATGCATCTCCTGGCATTCAGTTTGAGGCAATGCTTCTGGCACCAGTCATTAATTTGGGTCAGGGCCTCTAGGATGCTCACATCAGCAGTGGAATGTAAGACAGTGCCCAGCTTGCAATCATCTGTAAATGTGGTCAGCCACAGACCACTCATTTTGTCTTGTACCTCAGAAACATATATCTCAAACAGCAGAGGCCCCCAGAGCAATCCTTGGGGTACACCACTCTGTGAGAGTCTACTACTAGAGATGGCTTCCACTACTTTGACAGAGTGGGCACTATCACTGAGCCAGTTAGCTACCCATCTGTTAACATACAGGTTGATGCCTAGCTGTGTAGACTTATGTATCATGGGGTCCTGGGGATTACTGTGAGAGCTTTTGGCTAAGTGAAGTTAGGCAGTGTGCACCACTTTCCCTTCATCCTTGTGTTTGTTGACCTCTTCAAAGAAGTCAACCAGGTTTAACAGACCTCCCTTTGAGAATACCACACTGTGTGGGCGTAAGCATTTTGAGGTTGCCGATGTCCCTGTTTATAAGGTCCTTGATATTCCCTTCCATGCCCTTGCAGATCAGGCAAGTTATGCTGATGTGCATATGATTAGCTGGGTCAGTGGATTGCTCCACCTTTGTGTATAGGGATGACAGTGGCTGTCCTCTTTGCAGATAGGATGACACTGGTGCTCAGGCTTTGGTTGACTACAGTGTGCAATGGAGCTGAGAGCTTATGCCTGAGTTCATGTAGGATGCAGCCAGGGATAGTATCAGGTCTATGGAGGCTTCTGTTTGTTGCCTTTGAGAGGGCATTACGGACCTGCTTCCTGATGATGAGGGGAGGGGGGCAGGTGCTGTGCATGTCCATGTGTACCAATGGGGGGACAGGGGGGTGATGTTTATACTTAACCTGTCTGCACAGGGTTGGCTATATCTAGGCCATATGTGTATGTGGTGTTACTGACCACCACTACAGAGCAGATTTGGGTGTTACTTCTGGGATTGCAGACATATGTGTGAAAGGCCTAATGATTGGCCTTGGTGGATGTGTCCAATTTGCACTCAAAGTTAGCCTTAGGGTAATTCACCTGTGACTTTAATTGCTCTTTCAGACAAAGGTGACATTGCTTCCAATTTGGCACCTGGTCCTTCTTGGCCCTGTCCAGTAATTATTTCCACCTATTATGGAGTTTGTGTATTGCTGCTGTCTACCATAGAAGTTTACCCTACCTTGAGGGAGAAGATATTGTCCTGTCAGGTATTGATGAGTCCATACAGCTATGTAGGTGCTCACAAAGTATTGTGGTGTAGGCTTGGACACTACTGCTAGTTTCAACTGACAGGATGGTGGCTGTAAAGCTACTTATACCTGCTCTGAGGAGATTTATAGTCAGTTTTGGAAAGTGTTTTTTGTTTGTCCCTGACAAGGGGGAGGAGGAGAGATGTTGACCTCAACAGTGCTTGCTATGTGGTTAGATCTTACCAAGGAGGATGACATTGTAGGAGTGCTACAGTGGCTACTCATGTTGGTTAGGACCAGGTACAGGATATTTTCACCTGTCGTAGGAGTGTTGACCAGCTGATCCAATGCATTGGCATTGACAAAGCCGAGGAATCTCTGTGCATTCATGTTCAGGTAGAATAGCTCATGCACACTATGATTGGGTAGTTAAAGTCATCCAGGAACAGGGTAGAGGGTTGAATCTTGACAGATTCAAGCAAATCCAGATAGGTGTAGTGGGTGTCCAGAGTCATGGTTGGAGTTCTGTAGCTAGCTATGATTTGAGTAGGTGTTTTGTCAACAGTTAACTGCACTTGGGATGTCTTCCATGCGTCATACTGTTTGGCCAGCCTGGAGGTGTGTATGTGTATGATAATGTTTAAAACTCCACCTCCGTTGGCTTTGTAACCCTCCATTTGGGGTCTAAAAGCATGCTGGGATGAGTAACCTGGCAAGGTTAGTGTGCTCTCCACAGCTGCAAACCAGTTGTGAGTGACTGCACAAATTTCAGCATCGTCCAGGACAAGGTACGCTTGCAATGACAGTAGTTTCATACTAAGACTCCTAGCTCCTGTTAGAGCAAGACATCTGGACAAAGGCACACATCAATGGTGGGCAAAGGTCGGTAAATAGTGGCACTTTATCAATCTAGCTATAACACACTTAGTTGCTAGCAAAGACAGTTTCGCATTCACAGGAATACTCTGCAGGATATGACATCTGACATTCAAATGTATGCTATTATGTTATGACTCCAGTCTTTACAGGGTTACCAGTGATTTGCCAGACAATACACAACTGTATGAGGCATTGACTACAAATATGAGGCAAACATGTGGTCAGTCTGCAAAACTCTGGACAGTTGAAAGGTATGAGCTTAGTACATAACATACAGTTTAACCATAGCTCTCAACCTGGAAACATCTAAAATCTGGACAAAGGCCCATAAAAAATCGGTATAAATCTGTACACTTATTAACATAAAATTTTCATACATAACTATGTAAACCCACCCCTCCAATGGAATGGTGGGATACCAATGTTCAAACGCAAACTGAAGAACAGACAATCAAAATATGGCCCCCCAGACCCTGTAGTAAATGGTAACCATTTATATTTTTAAATGTATAGCAATGATGTTCACTGGGAAAGGAGAAGATGATGAAGCTTAGGATTTTGTTTTTGGTGACTTGCAGTAAGTGGGTTTTGTGGTAAAAGTATGGCATTTACTGGTAGGCAATATGCTAATCTTAGCAAAAGAATATTATAGTTTGCTAGGACCTGCAAAAGTCATTTCCCATGGCCTGCTGATGTGGCATATCTAGAGTTTTTGCTGCCTGAGGCTATCTTTGAGTATGGCGCCCTTCCCCTCTCATAAAATCATGGTCGTATGGGGCCCCCATACACAGCCCTCGTCCCTGCAGCCATTCCGATGTCCCATTACTTGGCTGTTTTGCCTCATTTACCATAAACCCTGTAAATGTGCATACTTCTTTACTTCTACAATGATTATTTGGATTTCATTTAAAACTTATTTTACATTTTATAGCACAAACACTAACAGATATCTGCTAAACAAAGCAATACAGTCTCATAATGAAAACAGACTTAGCATTAAAACTTATCTTGCCTTTGAAAGTCAAATTCACTGAACTAGCATTGAAACCCACATTCAAAGAAAATGCATTGGGCCATTGGCGGATAAAGATTACCTTCAGGCTGTTTTCAAATCATAGGCCCCTTGCACACGAAACATACATGTGTTCTTTGATACACCTACCTGACTGTATTAAATTATATTCCTTGCATAATACAGCACACTTGTTAGAGCTAGTTTTAATTTTATTGTTTTGAACATTTTTCCAGTAAGCAATGAAACAAAATGCATGAACCAATAATGACAAAACTGCCCAATTCAGAACATTTCCATCATAAAAGTCTACTCAAACTTCTACAGTCCACCAGTATTAATAAATATGCACAATCTCTGCAGAAGTAAAAGTCATCTAAAGAATTCCACATTAAAGAGATCTGTAAGTAATGAAGAGGATGCTGCTATCAAACAATATTATATTTCATTGTTTCATCTACAAATAAAGTGTCTGTAGCCCTTAAGGAATAAATTGCCTATGTTACATTACAAACATGATAAGCTAGTGATATTTCAATAGGGAATGGATCGCAAATTGATAACAAGTTCATAGAGCTATCTCCACCAGAGGACATTCTCAGGTCTGCAGCATCCACCCACTTTAAAAGTACAACACACGACAGTAACCTGTCTACATACTGTGAGAGGAGAACCCACAACCTTCTACGTCTAAAGCAAGCATTCTACCTGTTGTGCTACTAACAACATAGACAAACAGACATGCCATAAGCAGCACTAACTTATCTCCATCTGAAGAAGTATGCAGCACAAGAAATCTGGAAAAAGCAAACATTTGTTGGGGGGAGTGAGACAAAGACCCAAAACCAGGGATACGTTTTAAACATTGCTTGCATAATCTTAGAAAAGTTGGTAGAATAAAAAGTTTCATGTTACTATGCATTTTCTGAAAGTTAGGAAGACTGAAACTTAAATGGCTATCATTACTTAGTGGATTTAGTTTTCACTGATTTGCCAGAAAACCACAAACTGTAAGAGGAAAAGACAACAAGTACAAGCCAAACATTCTGTAAAACTTTCGACTTAACTCCTCAAATCACAAGTGGTGGTATGGCTAGAGAATTTAGGCTCTTGCTACCTGTACCTAAGTCACACAACTCTCAGACTGGCTAACACAGAAAAGACAAATGCTAAAAAAATAATAATCAGTGACTGGCACATTTCAATCAATAATCAAACTCTGCTAAAAACAATTAAACATTTCAGATACCTAGAAATCTGGTTAGATGAGGAACCTAACTTTTGACTTCATATGGAATTAACTAAATTAGAAATCAACTCAGAGCTTTTTCTGGGCTAGAAAGATGTTTTACTTTCTTTCCTCAAAAGGAGGAATGCAATTGGCAAAGGGGTACTCCTCTCCCAACCTGAATATGGGCTCCCCTTCATAGCTTCTACTTCCAAAACCAGTCTCATCTCTCTGCAAGATACTGCTAACAGTATCTACAGATTCACCACAATACTCATTATTAATTCCTTTGATTAAACTGCTTAGATGCACACACACACACACACACACACACACACACACACACACACACACACACACACACACACACACACACACACACTCACACACACACACAGACACACACACACACACACATACACAGACACATGCACACACACACACATACACATGCACTTCTCTCCCTAAATGCAGAAGTGAAATAACACATTGCAAATTGCAAATGGCACTTCAGAAAGAACAGTTATTGCGGACAGGAAGGATAAGAACACTTCAGTTCTCTCCCTAAATGCAGCAACAGCGGAATTTAACTTACACACACACACACACACACACACACACACACACACACACACACACACACACACACACACACACACACACACAGACTTATTTCAGAGTGCAAATTAAGCAATGAGAACACTTTGTTCTCTTCTCTAAATGCAGCAGTGGAACTAGTAAACATAAAATCTACTCTCCCTAATGAGTAGCAGCAGAATCCAGAATAACACATTGCAAATGGCACTTCAGAACTAAGCAATAAGAACACTTACTGTGGACAGGAAGAAAAACAGAGTGGATGAATGACTTTTAAATGAAAGTTTCCCACTCCCTTCAAACGTTGCCATACAGAAACATGGTCAGAAAGTAGTACACACCCCCTCCAGCCCTCAGCCAAATTCCAACAGGCTGGCAGTCTGCTCACAAAACTGGTGTCATCACGCGCACCCCCTGTGTGTGATGATATCAGCAAAAAAATGTTTGAAAAAAACCCGGGAAATTCGGAAATTAAAGGGGCCACTTGGGAATTCATGGCACCCCATTATTTTGACCTCAAAACTGGTAAAACCCAAGGAATTTGGTATGGTTGAGAGGTATGAGTTCAACACACCCTTCTGCGCCAGTTGTTTACTATGCACATACCCTATATAGGACTCTTACATTTGTAACACAAGCATATGTATCACAGTAGCATTCACAGGTGACATAGTAATATTTACAACATCCCAGGTAGCTGGCCTAGCAGTGTCACAATCAGTATTGGACAACAGACACTCCAGTAGTAGTCATACATGAGCTGACCTTTACTGCAGTGACTCATGGGCCAGAGCTGTGATCTATGTCACTGCAGACAGGGCCAGCAGGAATGGCCGTAGGTGCTGTACAGCAACATGTGAGTCCAGCAAGTTTTGTTGAGGCCTATTGTTTAACTTCCTATTCCATATTATTGCATACCCCCTTCTGTATTCCATTACATGCTTAATTGATTGACATACCTGTTATAGTGCTAAAGAGTTTCCTCAGAATAATGCAAATGTTTAGGTTTGTGTAGTCACAGTCTGTCTTTGTGTAGACAGGTACAGACCTGATTTGCATAGGCAGCGGCTTGCCTTTTGTAGGTAATGCTTATGAGCAGGTGATGGCCTCTTCACCAATTGGTGTCTCCCACTTGCTACTTCCATCCAGAGCAGCTGTGTTGTCTTTCCATTAGCCAATGCTATAACAACACAGTGCTATAATTAAGTCCTTCATGTGGGTCTTGCCCCTTTGCCTTACCTGTGAGGAGCACATTATGGAGGTGTGGGGGCTACAGCTTTACAGAAGGTAGGTGGAAATACCTCTTAGAACAAGAAATGTGGAGACAGCCTGACAAAATGGGGGACAAAGTTCCAGAATTAGGTACAGATTGTAAGTAAGTATTGCTGTTATACACATAGAAGATTACTAGATTATCAGGGTTTGTCTGGACATGCATTTCTGTGTGACTTGACATCTGACAGTGATATGTCTATGACATACCTCTCAACTGTCCAGGTGTCTGCATGCCCAGAGGTTTGCCTCTTATGTTTGGTCTGTTCCTCAGACAATTTCTGTTTTTCAGGAATCAGTAGGATAATGTGAGGATTGAAGTCAGTAAATGTTGACATTAGTTTGTGTTTGAGATGTCATATCCTTCAGAGATGTTATGTTACAACAAACCCTGTAACACCAGCAACTGTTTCATTTTGTAACACCATTATGTGACATAAGTCCCTCTTTTCGGTCCCCTGTCCCCCAAGTATGTCAGACTTTGTCCAGATATCTTGCAATAAGAGGTTCAGAGGTATGGTATATCATTATTTTGTGACTTCACTCCTGATATCATCACAGTGACTCAGCAGACTCCCGGAAGTGGTATGAGGCAGTGGCCATAAATATGGCTCCACACCCTGGACGTTTTTTGGAAATCTGTACAGTTGAGAGTTATGCATGTCTGCACATTGTTAACAGACTGTCAAGATTGTGTAGCAGTGTTGTGTGTAAATGTTTGTTGGGCTGAGTAGGGAGAGTGGCAGATGTGAGTGTCATATATCCTTTTCTATCTGACTGTGCATGCTGCTACAGTTGCTGGTGGTCTATCAGGTGTATATGTTTGTAGGGGCAAACTGAGAAATGTCCTGTAACACCTCAGAAGTCCCACTAGACTGTGACTTGGGACAGTATATGCTGGTGTAGTATGTGACTGGCAATCAGGATATGTTTGTTCAAACAGTCATTATACTATAGAGTTCAGTTGGGGTACTGGTATGTTGCTGTGACTGTGGTGCAAATGGTTGTGGGTGGACAATTTCTCACCGATGTCTGCTTTTCCCTACAGTTACATCCCAGTAGTGCATGATATATTTGCAAACCCATGAGTAATTCCCCAGAGCTGATTTGGAGTAGTGTCATGTTGTTATGACTGTAGTTCAGTAGGTGCTGGGTGAAAAGGTTAGCAGCTCTCAGTGTTTTTTCCCCTTCTGTTACATGACTGCAGCCATACCTCTCCAATGTCCTGATTTCTATACACTGTCCAGATGTGTGGCTCATATTTTTGGTCTGTTCCCCATAAGAGTTGTGGGTTTCTGACAAATCAGTGGGATTATGTGAGCATTGACATCAGTAAATGATGCCAATCATTTGTGTTTCAGACCTGAAATCTATGAGAAACATATTTAAAAAAAAACATGATACTCTCACAAACCTCTACACTTATAACAGCAATATTTTAAATATGCCATTATTGTTTGCCCTTTATTCCCCCACTTTGCCAGGCTTTTTTCTGATGTCGTAATATATATATATATATATATATATATATATATATATATATATATATATATATAATATGTGTATAACAGTACTAATCCCATGGGTTTTTACCTAATGTTGGATGACCACATTTGTAATTCTCACAGCTCATGTGGAGTAGTCGCAGCTGCTGTGACTGGAGTGCACACGGTCCTGGATTTAAGGCTTGCCAATGATGTATATTTTTCCCTTATGTTAAATGACTGTAGTGCATGATATGTTTGTAAAAGCATTATAAAGTTCCACAGCTCCACTGCTGTAGCGATACAGTACTGTGATTGTGATGCAGAGGGTCCTGGATTCAAGACTTGGTACTGATGACTTTTTTCATTAATGTTAAATATGACCATAATGCATGATATGTTTGTAAAAGCATCACAAACCTCTATAGCTCAGATGGTGTAGTGGTATGTTACTGTGATTGTAGTGCATAACATCCTGGGTTCTAGACTTGGCAGCTCTGGTTATGTTGTCACTGGCAGAACAAGGGCTGATGAAGACAGAATGATTAAAGCAGTTACACGTGTTTGTGCAAAGCTAAGTGATGCTAACAGATGGTTAAGTACTCTTAGTGGCACTCACACCCACACTAATTTTAAATAAAGAAAAGAAAAAAAAGGTGATAGAAAAGTGGTGAAATGGGGGCAAGCAGGGGGTAAAACTTTAGGAAAACCAGCTGGGGATGTGCAGGATGGGTCTATGGAAGGACCATAGCTCTACATTTCTTCTGCAGCAACAACTGTGACTGATGTGGCAAATTTGGAATTTACAGCCTCACACCCCACAGGGAGGGGTGCTGGTAACATACATTTGTAGAGTAATTTGGTTGTAGATTGATTTACGTCACTGGACATGGTGGAGATATGTAGAGCTATGTATGGGGCAATGATTTTTTGTGGGACAGCTGCCCTTTTTTAAGGTGATAGTGGGATGTTGGGGAAGGGCTGTAGGTATGTTTGTGGTGGTAGGTTGGGTAGGATAGGTTGCATTTGCAGACAGACAAGACACACAAGACAACAGACAGGGGTGATATATGACACATGAGGGGGTTTAACACCTTAGACAAGGAGGGTGGTTAGGTAAGGCCCATAATCTCCCAAATGGATACAGTGGGACTGAGGTCCCCACCCATGGGCAGTCACTACTGCACCTGCATGGCCCCAAAGGTGGCTGTGCTGGGGGCTGTACAACAGGGGCACCTTGCCCCTCCAGGTGCACCAGGCGGCCCTCCATCTGGTGCAGCTGTCCATCTAACTCTGAGCGGATGATGCTGCGCACCATATCCTGGAACATGTTCTGGATGATTGTCTCCTCTCCTTGCCCATGCGCTGGGTGTGCAGGACAAGTGGAGGAGGATGTTCCAGGTTGGGTCCCAGACGTGCTGGGGCCTGGTGCCATGGCTAAATGAGGCAGGACAGGGGACAGACAGATCCATCATGATCAGCCTTCCCAAATATGCTATGTTATTGTGGTTTTCTAAGATATATTGGTTAGTCATGAACAAAACATTTCAAAATTAGTTATAACAGCATGCATGGGTGTTCCAATTAACCCAAACCAACAGATTTGACAACAGGCCACCACCAATAATGTTAGTTGAAACAAAGTATGTTAATATGCAACCAATTAAATATATGAACAATAGAACACATGTCTCAACAATAGGATTTGAGAACAACATACGTGTAGTATATGAATAATTATTGATGCAGATGAGGGGTGAGGGGGAGAGGAAACAGTCCATTAACAAGTGTATAGGTTTCTATTTTTCACAACAGTACTGTTCAATAATCTACACGTCTGCCCTCACTTTACATCTATCTATGGACCATAGCTTCTGTAGTACATACATACCTGTTAGACTGTCTTCCTGTAATGATATATGGCAGACTGGGAGAACTATGGCTACATTACTGGAGGAGGCTTGTACATGTCATGGTTACATACTTGACAAAGAAGGGGTAACCTGCACTGATGATGTATGAGTCTGCTACTGGCATACTTCACCTGGATTTCTATCTGTGTCCAAGGTGATTGGCAGCAGTGACCACTAGCTGTGACAGCATGACATTTGAGAGACATGTATTGGGAAGAGTGCATGGTGTATGTACCTATCCTCCTGTAATTTCAGGCATGGCGTTGGACAGTGAGACAGTTGTACACGGTGTATTGGTATACCCTTCATGCAGCTACTACAAACATTTCTTTACCTGTATGACCTGTGAAGAAAATATCTGTTACCATTATCTGACTGTTTCTACACATATTCAAGATTTCTTGAGTGTATATATGCACACATCTCAGTACCACTCCCTGGATTTGAACTGCGTCTGGGTGTGCTAAAATGAACAACAAGGCTATTTCTCATCACACTGAACTACTGGGGAGCTGCTATCACTTGTTTGACTGTTTTCTGCCTAATACTCTGTGGGTTAGACAGTCTGACATTGTAATCCTGAGATTCCTGCATGACAGATAGTTAGTGTACTGTGTATAATCCTTTGAAATGATACAATCTGGAAGGCAAAGGTTAACACAAGGCAATGTAACAGGGGACACACTATAATGCAGTTGGCATTACTATTCAGGGTTCGATCTTACTGCATAACATATGCCAGATTTCATTTATATGTTGTTTTACAGTTCCACAATCTACTATTTTGCATAATAGCTAGTTCTCAGAACAACCTGAGTTAATTCATGCTGTCAAACCCATATTTGCTGTGAAGAACCTGTACACATACTATTTGTACAACAACATAACAGAGTAAACACAACAGTTGGTGGTTTAGGTCTTTATTTTACTTATATGACACAGTGTTTTACTGCTGCATATCTTGTAAATCAATATTAGTCTGGAAAACTTTTATTTAATTGTTGGACACAGAACAGACTACACCTACTGGCAGTAAACCATTTACTTCTTATTTATTTCACTATATACTGCAAGGTAGATCTGTACTCACCAGCCTGTCAGTGCATCCTTGTCAGTCTGGCGGCATGGGCCTTGGCATTGCTAGCCCTCTCTGCTGCAGCCGTAGGGGGAGAAAACAAACATTATGCATACCTGTCTGTCACATACTCAGCATAGGATTTGGTACAGCTATGGATGAGATACTTACTAACTACTGGAGCATTCTGTGCCCATGCATCTTGGATCCATTGCACCAAGAGGTCCCCCTTCCTCTGCTTTAGGATGGCATAATGATGCTGTACCTGCTCACCAGTACAGAGGATTCCAGTGGCACTGGTGAGGTTGTGTGCCAGATGGTCCCAGGCCTCCCCTTTGTACTTAGAGCCCTGGTACAGACCCTGCAGCAGTCTGTCATCATGGTTTTCTACAAGGAGCCCAATCATGACCCTGGACTCCTGAATGCCCAGCAGTGAGCCTGAAAGCGTGCTCCCTCTCCAACGCCAGACATGGTGTCTGCAGAGATCAGACTACAACAGGTTATGGCTGTATTCCTGCCTGTGTGGCTTAAATAAGGCCATATTCCCACCCTTTGCCATCATTGGACCATTTTGAAAATGCTAAGCTCAGCTAAGCAGTGTGCAAATCCGCTAAGCTAAGTTGAACAGTGCTTAAAGGGGTAAATGCTGAGCACTGCCTCACAGTGCGCAAATCCGCTTAGTTGAGCTGACTGCTGCTTAGAATTTACATCTAAGCAATGCTTAAACTCGCTAAGTATAGCCGAGAACTGCTTAGCATTGCTCAGTTTTCATTTAAAAATATCATAATTGTAGATTAATTCATCATTACTAACATATTATTAAGTGTATATGATTTACTTTACATGACATCCCCCTATGTGATTTCATTGTATTACCCTGGGGTGTGACTATACTGTATGGGACACTTGTGTGTGTATATATATATATATATATATATATATATATATATATATATATATATATATGGGTGATTGCACATGTCATATGCACTCACACTTCCATTTTGAACCAGTTACTCTACCCTGGGTAACAAATATCAATTACTACATAATTTAACATTAAAACATTAATTTTAACAATGCTTTCCCATGTAAAAATAAAGTGCCTGTTTTGGTACTCTAACCGTGAACTCCTGCAGGTAAACCTGTGACTCTAACCACTTCTCTATCTCGTCATTAAGAATTTTAGCTATACATTATTATTTAACTCTTATGAGATATTTAAGGAATGCAGAGCAGAGGGCCATAATGCACAAACCAGCTCAGTTATGCCTAAACTTCACTTAGAATGGAAAAAAAATTAATAAAAGCACTTTAATTACAAGTATCAATACTACTTGTAAGTCATACTTGGTAATGCACTACCTGCCATTCTATCAACTGTCTTAGTGTACATGGGCAATATCAGGATTTAAGTCATTATGTAATGGCATACATTTCAGTTTCAAACTTCTAATCCTTCCCTACATGTTGTTATGTTAATACAAGCCCTGTTCCTCTATCAACTTTCTAAGTTTGTAAGAGCAATATTTCAGATCTGTCCCTATTTGTCCCCCCATCATTTTAGGCTTTGGCCAGTTTTTTGCTCTGAGAGGTTGAGACATGTTAAAGGTGCCGTATGGCACTTTCACATTGCAGGGGGTGTGTAACAGTACCTGTCACACATACCCTGCATTGATTCCTATTGAAATAGCTGCTTTCAGTGTCCATGGACACTGACAGCAGTTAGAAAGTGCCATACAGCACTTTGACAATGCAGGGGGTGTGTGACAGTACCTGTCACACACACCCTGCATTGCTTCCTATTTACATTTCCTGCTTTCATGTCCGCAGACACTGAAATCACTTAGAAAGTGCCATATGCCACTTCCAGAGTGCAGGGTCATGTTGGATGTGTGGGCACTACTAAAACATGCCCCCTGCACTCAGTAGTGTTCATGTCCTCTTAGCCTTATCAGTAGAACGCCTTCATGAATATGTAAGGCCCGTTGCTGTTAAGGCTATACAGAAACGGACACCATTCACTCTATGCAGGAATAACACTATTCCTGCCTGGAGTTTATTGAATCCTGGGGTTTGTCTTCAGCACAAACTGTTAATTGCATAGTTCTTCCTTTGCAGACTGCTGCAATAAGCAAATGTTGCGAAAGAGTCAACAGGAATAATCTCAGACTGGATTGTTGTTTATAAAACTTCTGTGAGAACTTCAGCCAACTGAGCCACTGAGTTTCTTTTGTGATCGCTATAATTTTTACATTAATTTATGCTGCCTAGACGTCTGCAGTTAAGACAGTTTAATTTTTAAGTTGAAACTGTCTCTTAATTGCATATTTTTTTCGAGCAGTAAAGTATCTCAGCAGAAGTTTAAATATCAAGTGCTTCAGTGCTGAGAAACTAACTGCAGTCAGCAAATAGAAGCATTTATTTTATTTCAAAGAACTTAATTCTGTGATGGAAATGAAGTCCAAAGTGCAGACCTTAAGTCTGTCATGTTTGAATCTTGAGGATTTCTTCCATAACATGAGGTCATACAAGTATATGCAGCAGATAGAAAAATAAAGAGAAACTGCTGATGGTTAAAAATCAGAGCCCCTGTTGCTGTACCATGTAGTCCCTGGCTACATCCAATTGTCTTGGCTCTGCTGAGTGAAGACAAAGACAGCAACATTCATGCATATAATAGAAATTCAGCATAGCAGTGCAGGCCCACTTTACAAAATGAAATTCTTAAGCTGCTAATAATAATCCACCATTGCTTCTGACTTCCCACACATGGACTTTTCTTTACGTAGTGGCCTGTTTCCTCTACTAGAAAGGTTGTCTGCTCTAGCCTGAGCCTGTTCCTTACAAGAAAGATGCAACTTACAGCAAACAGCAGTGTATTTCAAGGGGCTGGAGTACACAGTGACAGCCTCTTTAAAAATCAGCATGTGCTTCCAAAAGCGGTACAACTGAAAAGCGTGTAAATCTTCCATACAGTGTCACAGCTGATGTACATATGGAACAGGGGTGCTGTGTAATGTGTATTTATTTTCATTAAGTAAAGAGCCATTGCATTTCTTTATGAGTTCTCCCACTAGAGCAGTGTGAACAGCAGCCTAGGCAGTGGCCTAGTTCACCTATGTGTAAGGCCGGCCACGTATACTCTTTATTGACAGTGTTTACTTAGCATCTAAGAAGCAGGAGTAAGATATGAAATGGTACTACAGTTTACAGAAAGAAAATGTTCTCTAATAAGGTGCTGAATGGACCATGCTGGTAAAATTATCATTAGCACAGTATTCCAGCAATAATTATTTTGTTATTGCTTATATCTGAATGATCACTTAAAAATATTTTCATTTCATATTCAACCGAAGGCTTTGCTTAATCATACATATTGATTTTAGAATCAGTTAGCCTTTCTAGCTATCGTTAGGCCTGACTTTAATTGCAATTTTATCTCCTCTTTGGATACAGAAAGATGAATAAAATGGACGTATAAATCTCTGTCAGATGTGCTTACATAAATAAACAGCACAGTATGCCTATATACAGTTGATGAAAGTTCCTGAGAAGCAGAAATGATTTCTGTTTCTTCTTTGACATTTTTACATCACATCACTATCTTTTCTAATTTTGTTTACTGAAAGTAAAAGCAGAACAATGTCATTATTCCCTTTGCTTTGTTATACTTGTACATTGTATACGTTTTGCATTGGTATATGTTTTAATTTGTGTCTGCTTTGTAGTATACCTTGCATAATTTACCAATGTTTTCCTGGATATCAACAAAAGTAGCTTTAAGAAACAGACATTTTATTTATGCCAAAAAAAAAATCAACAATGTAGCCAGAAATACGTAAATACATTCCCCTGGATTCAGTAAACTTCCATGCAGGAATAGCTTATTCCTGCACAGAAGGGACAATTTCCATGCAGCACGGCAGTGCACCATGCATATGTATGAAGGTGAGCTGCCATGCTCTAAAACAGACATGATTCTGTGTGCGAGTGCAGGGGGCATGTCCGTGCAGAGCACGGACACTAAATACACCCTCTGTGCTCAGAAAGTGCCATACGGCACTTCCGAAGCTGTACTGGCATAATATTAGAGCATAGCTCTAATATTATGCCAGTATTTCAGAGTCCACAGACACTGAAATGCAAAATAGAAGCATTTGAGTGTCCTCGAAGACTGAAAAAAAAAACGGCAGTAGGAAAGCAATATGGGGGGTAACACACCTCCTGTATTGCTATAGGACCGCATGGCACTTCTGCAGTCTACAGAAGCATGTGTGTAAATGCACACACCACTCAACCTCTTCAAGCAAAAAATCTGGACAAAGCCTAAAATGATGAGGGGACAAATAGGAACAGATTTTAAATATTGCCCTTACAGACACACCCTCAACTGCACATATATTCGCAGAATGTCCAGATGTTTGCCTCATATTTTTGGTGTGTTCCTCCTGCAATCTGTTCCTTTCTGGCGAAAAAGCTGAGGATTGAAGTAATTAAATAATGGCAAACATTTGTGTTTAAGACTCCACGTCCTTCAGAAAATTCATGTTAATGCAAAACCTATTCTATCAACTATCTTAGTTTTTAAGAGCAATATTTAAAATCTGTCCCTATTTGTCCCCCCATCATTTTAGGCTTTGTCCAGATTTCTTGCTCTAGAAGGTTGAGAGGTATGATAGGGGAGAAATCCTCCATGTGTACACAAGCACAACCCCAACCCCCACAAAAGAAATAAAGCACATATTAAACATGTCATGCATCAGTATGAAACATGCACAGAGCTGTGAAAGCTTAATCATTGCAATATGTCACAAACACAGTCCCAAGTAGTTGTCACAACATCACAACACACACCCTCATAACCTACAGAAAATAATAATAATAATAATAATAATAATAATAATAATAATAATAATAATAATAATAATAATATATCCCTGTTTATAATGCCCTAGGGGATGTTTAAGTGTAGCTAAGTGGGTGTGTACATTACAACTTAAACATCCCATAGGAGTTAAATGAAAATAGATAATGGAGCATATCCAAGCCACGATAGTGTAGTAGATAGAGTAACAGCTTTACATACGTGTGTTTTCTGAGTTCAAGTCCCAAAGCAAACAATTTATTTTATCACGTGAAAGTAGTGTTAAACTTATTTTAGTAAATGTAATCTATGTAGCAATTAGTTTTTGCTAACCAGGGTAGAGTAGCAGTTCCAAACATGAGATGTCAGTGTAGCAAAGATGTGAAACCCCCATATAAACACATCCCCATACAGTATAGTCACACAGGAATATAATGTAATGAAAGCACATAGGGAGATGTCACGGAAGGTAAATGTAAAAACATTTATGTTATATTACACAATGACTGGCCATTAACATATAAAAATGAGTATGCTAATTGGCCAGCCCAAACAGAGTGCCTGTTGTAAATCCAGGGGTATGCAAATAGAAAAAGGTCTGGATGCCTGGACTATTTCCATTTGTATACCACATGTCTGTATTTCTAGTTTGCAGAAATAGCAAAGGGGAAATGAAGATCTCCGTTGTATTTACAAACATATCTCGCTATGTATTATGAGTCAAAGAACTTGTATAACATAGCAAGATATTATAAAAAAATGCAATGGAGATCCTCCTGTAAACAGAGAAAGGAAGATCTCCGTTGCCTTTTCAACATATCTCACTATGTTATACAAGTTCATTAACTTGTATAACATACCAAGATATGTAAAAAAAAGCAAATGAGATTCCACCTATCTCTGTTGCAACCTCTGCACAGCACCGATGTAGTGTGTAAGTGTGGGAACATGTCCCTTACACATGTGCAGTACATCAGAAATGGCCCAGGATACCGGAAAACTGTGGAAGGGCAACATGGAGGCATGATACAATGACATTTTTAAGAAAGGTACGTATTGTTTTCCTTAAATAATGTCATTGTATAATAGCAATAACCCATGGCTGGGTGAGGGCAATGCCGGACCTACCCACGGTTGGCATTGTATGGTCATGAGGGCATTGCCTTCGTGACCAAACCACACCAACTGTGGGAAAACCAGTATTACCCACACCCAGATGTGGGTTATTGCTTAAATATAGCATAATACGTATGATATGCAGAAATGTGCCTTAATCCATTTGTATCCATCAGACCTTGTTCTTCCCAGCAACAAAATAGTTAGCCCTACCAAGTCTCAAACACAGGATGCTGTCTCTGACAATCACACCAACATACCATGACACCATCTGACCTGAGATGGTGTAGTGCTTTAATGAACATATCCTGCATTCAGGTAATTTAACATTAATAAAAAAAATATAACAGCAGTCCCAAGTGCTGAACCTATGACCCTGATTACTGTAATAAAAAGAATGTACCAGTACACCAGCAGAACTATAGAAATTAATGTTGCTGTTTTAAACATATCATGCAATAGAGGCATACAACATTAGAGGGAAAGTGTTGTGGAACCCTTTGTGCATTGTATATAGACATGTACACACACACACAGACATATATATATATATATATATATATATATATATATATATATATATATATATATATATAT
This sequence comes from Protopterus annectens, assembly GCF_019279795.1. Lineage (NCBI taxonomy): Eukaryota > Metazoa > Chordata > Ceratodontiformes > Protopteridae > Protopterus > Protopterus annectens. Next base: position 325,406,368 of record NC_056726.1, on the reverse strand, counting down.
ATATTTATTTATGAACCAGGAGGGACACGCTCTACCAGACCTGAGATACTCTATACTCTGAAAGCCAGTTGAAATTTCATCTGCTGTATACTTCCTTAATAGTAACCTATCATTAAGGCCAGCTAATTCTCTCTCAAAACTATCTTGCATTGGATTTAATCTTGATGCTCAAATTGCTTGGCCTTTGATAATGTTGTTAAAAACATATCTAGGGTGCATGCTTTCTCTGTGTAATAGTGTATTTTTATAACAGGGTTTTCTGTACTCGGTTGAATTGCCTTATAATCCAGCTAAGACGGTGAAAAAAAAATGTCCCGTACTCGTTTCTTGAACTGTGTTATTGGTGACGTCAATCCGCTATTATACTTTGAAGCTACGGCCACAGTAAGCGAAGAGACCCAAAGTACTGTTGATTTCAATGCTCTAAACAAAGCGTTTGCAACACTTGAGACTAATTTGTTGAAACTGAAATGGCTTCAAATGCAACACTTCCATTTTGAGGCATGTATCAAGAAAAGAATTACACCGAGAGGACTTAGAGTTTTGAAAATGTCCACTACAGGAAACGCCTATCTGGAATTATTGTATCATTGGCAGCAGCTCAATATTGAGGTGAGCATTAGTTATATGTCTCTTCTCAATTAATTTTTTGCACCGGAAGAAATTAAATTAATAGAACTTATTCAAAACCAACAAACTGGTATATACCAATGTTACTCTGACACTCTTGTTGAGCCATTGATGGAATGACTTTTTGACAGTGTTTCTCTGTTTGAAAAACGTTTGTTAGAACAGAAGAAACACAAGCTTCAAAGAGACATCTATGATTTTTCTCACGGCCAAGTCTTTACTTGGCCCAGGAATGGCACTAACAACAGGCAAGGCAATAGTGGAAATAGTAATGGTTCGCTACATGTATCCATTTCAAATTCCACAGGTGCTAATTTTGCAGATAACAGTAAAAGCTCTTTAGATGATGTGACTGCACAGAATGTAAACAATGTTGTTAATAATAGTCACAATGCTATAAGTACTGATATTCATAATAACGTGAATCCAGCTATTAACGTTGCTGTAGATAATGAGAATTTGGCTTTTGTGTCTAATATAGATGCTACTACTATTAACAACGCTACCTCAGAGAATGGTAGAAGTGGAGTTAGCAGCACTGAACTTGCACAAGAGATTATTCATAACTATAATTTGCCCTCCACTTCTATATCTTTAGTCACTGAACCAGTTGTTCGTAGAAAAACCACCTCACATTCTGGTGATATTCAACATCCTGTCCCTTTCCCAATTACCAACACATACAGAAGGGGAAGAAGCCGCTCTATGAGCAGGGGAAGGCAGAAAAGAAAAGCCCCAGGGGGAGAGCTGAAAGGACCCACGTTGAAGAAAATGTAGGAGAAAATAACAACTTAGTGTGGAACCTCTCACATAGACCCTTAGATAAATATGAATTAGAAGTTTTAAACAAGGGCCTCTCTTTCATACCCACCACTAATAGTAACATGACAGACACTATTTTAGACAATTAAATTGTTTGCCCGGAATATTCAATTAAAGTTGCTGTTTAACAATGAAGTTAGCAATATCCAACCACCACAATTTCGCAAACCCAGTGTTTTTATTCCTAATTTTCATACTTTGGTGGATGCATTTTGTAAAATGGTGGAAGATGATATTTATACTACTTCTAAGCATTCATATATCAATGTTAAGAAAGACAACTTAACTTTCCGGCAGAAAAAGGCCCTAAATAATCTTAAGAATGACAGGAACATCTCAATCAGACCAGCCGATAAAGGTGGTCCTGTAGTGGTGTTAGATAGGAATGATTACAACCTTTATATGAGGGAAATGTTGAATGATACAACATTCTATTCACTTATAATGGTACAAGAAGTTCATGAACATATTTTAAGGGTATATAATACCCTGGATGACTTGAATAGAAGTGGGATAATTACAACAGAATTGTTTGATTTCTTATGGGTCGAAAATCCACTAATTCCTACCATCCAAGGTTTACCAAAAGTACACAAAGATCCCATGCATCCACCAATGAGACCTATTGTGGCAGGTAGAGGATGGGTCACTGAATCTTTGTCAGTATACATAGAGAAAATGTTGATACCAGTGGTTGATTTGAATCAATTTATTCTTAGAGATACCAAACAATTCTTGTTAGATCTTTATAAAGAAACAGCAAGTATACAAGATAACCTCTCCTATCTTTTAGTAATGATGGATGTCAAGTCCCTCTTCATTATCATTCCTAACCAGCAGGGTATATATAGTATTCATCAGTATTTAACATGCTATACTGATACCTTGGTTCCTAAAATAGATCTCATTTATTTGCTGTTGGAGACAATGTTGGAGAACAACATTTTCCTTTTTAATAATGAATTGTTCCTGCAGAAGGATGGCGTAGCTATGGGCACATCTTGTGCCAATAGCTACGCCAACCTAGTGATGGCCATGTGGGAGAAGAAGAGATTGTTTCCTTTATCTCGATACAAGAAGCATGTCATCTTCTATAGACATTTTGTAAATGACTTGTTTTTTCTTTGGACAGGTAGTGAGAGTGAGTTAAACAATTTCTTTGAGGAGATAAATTCTCTCACAAATTTTTTGAAATTCACCATAACAGCATCATCAAGTAGCATCCCTTTCTTGGATATTTTTATTGAACGCCTAAGCAATGGCAAATTAAATACAGGTGTATACATAAAACCCTGTTATAAAAATACACTATTACACAGAGAAAGCATGTACCCTAGATATGTTTTTAACAACATTATCAAAGGCCAAGCAATTTGAGCATCCAGATTAAACCCAATGCAAGATAGCTTTGAGAGAGAATTAGCTGGTCTTAATGATAGGTTACTATCAAGGAAGTATACAGCAGATGAAATTTTAACTGGCTATAGAGTATCTCAGGTCTGGTAGAGCGTGTCCCTATTTTTCAGAGAAAGGGAATGAAAAGTATATTAATAGATGTAACTCTGCTGATACGAATATACTACCACAGAAATTTTCATTATTCTATACACATGATTTTGATCAAATCAGAGATATCATATGCAAGCATTGGAATGTACTAACTGTTGATTCCAATATTAAAGAAATTGTGGGTGAATATCCACAGTTTTTATTTAAAAATAAGAAAAATTTACATAGACTTTTATGTTACCTGAATTCTATGTCTTCATATGATTATAATAACCACTTAGGCACTAGACCTTGTAATAAATGCAATGTTGGTTCTTATATATGTGATTCTAATATGTTTGTTCATCCTACTACATCCCAATTTTATATTTTTGATATTACTGCCAATTGTAACAATGAACATGTTGTCTACCTTGCTTTATGTTCTTCCTGTCCTGCCTTCTATGTCGGTAAAACCGATAGAAGGCTTAGGGACAGGGTGAGGGAACATTTATATCAAATACGTATTAAATCTAATACAAATGCCCTCTCTAAACACATTTTAGAAACTAACAATATGCACACATTTAAGTTTATGGTTTTGTATATTAAGTTACCTAGCTTGAGGTGGGGGGATTTTAGAAACTTTACTGAAAGAAATGAAACTAACTGGATCATCAGACTTCAGGCATATATTCACCCTGGCCGCAATGAAAATATTCCCATTAAACCAGCCCTCAAGAATAGGAGACTTATTTTTAAGTGATTTTTAATAATTTCCATATTTATATACATTTTTAATGATGGATTATCATAGTTTTGTTATATATTTTTTAAAGCTGGTGCCGTTTGGCATTACATAGCATTAATTTTTAAACAATATGAATCTATGAAATGTTTTTGCTTAATTATGCAGTATTATTATCTATTTAGTTTGTATACCAATTAATTATGATGTCACTATGTAATTGAAGATGTAATTGAAGATGCCTACATATATATATATAAATATATAAGGTGTGTGCTGAACTAATCTGTATTCTTATGGTTTGAGGAAAGCCACCTTGGCGAAAGCGCTTACCTGATATCTGCTACAATAAAATAATTGTTTTTTATTAAGAGCTTGTGGCAGCTGATTACTTCTTTGAGTTGGATATATCGTTTATGCTTGGTATGAATAGACATCTTGTATGCTGACTATAGTTATCTGCGTGGGGCTGTTCCTGAGCCTACTATATTATTTGACGTTATTTTCTCATTTTTTGCTCAAGAACATTCATTTTCCTGTGGTGCCAGTTGTTATTCTGGTTATATTTCTTTCTTTCTTTATTTATTTTATTTTACATTTGTTTACCAGGAGAGTCCAACTGGGCATAAAACCCTTTTTCAGTGAAGACCCGGGGAGAAAAGCTCCATTGTTAGTAAACTATTTTATTAGAAAGAAAATTGTATAATACAATAAAGAAAAAAATAGTAACAGACATTCATAACGGTAAAAGGACTAGAACAGAATAAACTGGTCAAGTGGGAGACAAGACCAATAATCTTGTATATCAATGCTTCTAGAAGACAGTTCTTATAGTAGTAGCAGGTAGTGACATTGCATATAATAAGAGTGCAATTACGATACTTACCCCTGGATTCTCTATCCTTCAGTGCAGGATTAGCTTAGTCCTGCATGGAAGCGGCCGTTTAGGAGCAGGACAGCAGCACGCCATGCATATTAATTAGGGCCAGCTGCTGAGCTCCTAAACGGACATGGAGCATGTATGAGTGCAGGGGGCGTGTCTGAGTAGAGCTCTCAGAATTTAAACACCTCTGCAATGAAGAACAGCAGAGTTTGAATAAGAATGAGTGAGACCGCTCATAGGTGTTCACATACCCCCAGCAACATCCCCCCACATTTGCAAGAGCAATAGTTAAAACATAAAATATAAAGAATTTTGTTTTATGAAACAGATTAAATTTAACCGTAGGTGCATGGGTTTACCTATCGCTTAGCTATAGTTAATGCAGCTTAAATGGCACAACAGGATAAAACAAAATATATATGCAAATGAAGCAGTGCAGCAATAGTGTAGTAGGCAGAGCATTTGCCTTACGAGCAGTCATTCCTGTTTCGAGTCCCACTCCAGTACAATCCATTTTCCATGTCAAATCACTGTATGATCAATTTATTTTGTTGCATAACCTATGATAACATATATTTATAACATTTATATATTTATAACATATATTTGTAAACTGGAGAACTGCATTAAATGCAGATGTGAGGTGTCATTGTCATAATGTTGCAAAGTCCACAGATAATCACAGGTGCCCCATATGGTATATGTACGCAGGAATCAGGGATACAAATGGAAGGTAAAATGTGTAATGAATGATAACTTCATACAGTTTCTAAATCCACCACCTTCCCAAGAACCATTAGACATTACTGTCTAAATTAGTGCGGTGGTAAGTGGGAGTAAGCACTAGTAAACAAATGTAAGCACTATTAAGCAGTAGTAAGTGGGAGTAAGCATATTTAAGCAGTAGTGAGTTTAAGCCCATTTGCATGGGGGTAAGCAATGTGCATAAAGGTTAAGCAATATTGAAGCTAACTCTCTGTAAGCATATTTAACCAGAGGTTAGCATTGCTTACCTTCACACAAACCCACGCAAACCCACTTACAATTGCTTAAAAGTGCCTTAAACACTCCGTATGCATCAGCCGCTGTTCTGTCCAGAAACAAAATAAACAGCCTTTGCAGGACTTGAACCCAAGACTCTACATAATATAATCAGCGTAGTTAACCATGAAGCCATCACAGCAATGTATAAGACTGAGGTATCACCAAACAGATCCTCACTGTAGGAAATCCAAACTGAACATGTGAAAGCAATCTATATACAGTCTTATGTTGCATAACCTACTACATAACATAAATATGTGAATTGGAGTACTGCATTAAGCCCTGATGTCATATGTCATTGTAATAAAGTGTTGAAATCCCCTAATAAACACAAGGACCCCATACAGTGTACGTACACATGAATCATGGATAAACACATATATAACATGTAATGAATAATAAATCAATGCCACAATGCAAATATAATGCAACTTAAATATTAAGCAACACTAAGCATTGCACAGCCCAGCATAGTATGTGTAAGCAATGTGTAGTCCAGCTAACTCAGTCTGCCCATTGGTATATCCCTTTAAGCAATGCCAACCTTAGGTAAGCAGGTTTTCCCATAGCTTAGCCTTTTCAAAACTGTCCAGTCATGGGAAAGTGTGGGAAACCGGCCCTATTTAAACCCAACAGGCGGGAATACATCTCATAACTGGTTGTAGCTTCCCCTTGTAGGCACTGTCTGGAATGGGAGAGGGTGTGCACTTTCTGGGACAGCGCTGGGGCATCCAGGAGTCCAGAGTCATGGCAGGACTCCTTGTGAAAGACCATGACATGAGACTGCTGCAGGGCCAGTACCAGGGTTCCCAGTACAAAGCAGAAGCCTGGGACCATCTCGCCCATGACCTCACCAGTGCCACTGGCATACCCTGAACCAGTGAACAGGTCAGGCATCACTATGCCGACCTTAAGCACCAAAAGGGGGATCTTTTGGATCAGTGGATCCAAGAGGCTAGGAGGACAGGGGAGGTCCCAGCCATGTGTAAGTATCAGTCCACTACCTGTTTAATAATTGCCAGCTCATGTATATTATGGATAGGTATGGCTAAATATTACTCTTATCTCTTTCACAGCGGCAAGTGAGCGGGCTATGAACCAGGAGGCCCATGGATGTCGATTGGAGCTCTTGCAACACAAGGCCGGTAAGTAATACTCTTGCATGTACTGTCATATGAAATAAATCTAAAAGTAGTAGTAAGTTAATTGCCTGTATAAAACCTGTATTGTTTAAGGCATGTACTGCATACACCAGAGAATATGATATGAAGAGTCTCATATAGGTTGTATGTAAATAAAAGCATAATAGCCTGACAATAAAGGTCTAACTGCTGGACTGCATGTGTTTACTCTGGTATCATATGGTAATGTAGATTTGCAATCACTTAATAGTACTGTTGTATTAAGCACTGTTACTCACACTGTGCTACATAAATAAAATGTGTAGGAATGTCTGTATATGACTGGTGTAATCCCAAGAGGTCATATAGTACAACTGAGAGAGACATAGATAAAAAACAGTAAAAAGACAGATAGCAAAATACAAATAGCACACTCAACTAAGATGTGAACTATTGCATTTTTAGCACACACAACCATGGTTCGAATCCTGGGAGTGATAGTAGGCTGCATACACAATCATACCCCACAACTGTACAGATATGTCCAGAATGTCCAGTAAATTGGCCCATATCTGCTGCCTGTCACCCTGTCCCCCTGGGAAATCAGTGGGATGATCCCAAACATTTAGGCAGCAAACAAGAAATACAACTGATTGTCAGACATCTATGAGAACACACCTGTCACTCTAGCAACTCCCCAAAATGTTATGAGAGTAATAAGCCAAGTATGTCCCATCTACACCCTTATGTTGTCAAGCTGTGACCAGAGTGTGTACAGTAACAGAGTGAGATGCATGTGCATTATACTAATGTGGAATCTGGTAATTTGTGTGGCAACATTCAGGTAGTGCTAACAAACATTGCTCCCATGGGTCTGTCAGATATGAACACTGTGCCTAGAAATAAAAGAATGATACCCTGTACTGGCACTGTATACTTTGGTATTGTATGGCATTGTGACTGATGCAGTTGCTCTGAATAATAAGGTATCACTCATCACTGTCACCCACACTGTGCTACATAATATAACTGTTTAGGAAATCCTGTATAAGAGTGTTGTAATACAAGGTCAGAATGTAAAACCACAGGAGGATTATAGATAAAAATCAGATAAGAGATACACAGCAATATCTATATAGCACACACAACTGTGATGGACAATGTTTTATTTTTAGCAGACACAGCTATGGTCCGAATCCTGAGAAAGGTAGTAAGCTGCATGCAGAATCATACCCCACAAGTGTACAGAAATGTCCAGAATGTCCAGTTAATCGGCCCATATCTGCCGGCTGTCACTCTGTCCCCCTGGCATATCAGTGTGCTAATCTCTGACATGTAGGCAGCAATTCATGTCATATGACTGACTGTCAGGCCTGTACATATTTGGAAAATGTCAGTGAAAACAAACCTGTCATTGTACAATTCACTAAAGGTTTAAGAGAGCAATAGTCAAAATATGTCTCAGTTCACCTGCATGTGATCAAGACATGCCCAGAGTCTGTGCAAAAAGAGATGGACAGGTATGTGCATAACATCAACCTGGAATCTGGGAGTATGTGTAGAAACAGTTAGTGTTAACAAGCAATTCCTTCACAGGTATACCAGGTAAGAGGTGTATACTGCAGGTAAAATCAGTTCATGTATATAGTTGTTGACAGCCATACCACTGTCCAAAGTAAGGCAATAGGGTAATGTACTAATACTTGTAAGGTACAGATAACAGCACTAACTAGGAAAGCAATGCAAACTACAGGAATAAACTAGTTGTTAATTGACATCTTTCTCCCCCCCACACCATATCTGCAACAATAAACTAAATACCCAACTCAGTTGGTATGTGCTGACTTAACTCTAATGTTGGGACCTATGTCCTATTGTTCGATAATTATTTAAATCTGTTTCTATGCATGTGCTATGTTGAAATACATCCACATTGGTGGCATGGTGCCATCAAAGTACCTGCATGCTGTTGTAATTACCACTGTGGTCCCATATATGCATGTGTTCTGTTTGCTATGAAACTGTTCCATATCTGGTGTTTGGCTTAATAGGAATATCTATGCATGCTGTTATACCTAATCCTGGAATGTGTTGGCTATTACTAACCCACATATGTTGATAAAAACACCATAGCATGTATGTTAATGTGGGTCCCAGCGGACCCACCTGTCCCACCTCAGCTGGCTGTGGCACCGGGCACCAGCACGTCTGGGGCCCAACCCGGGACCGCCTCATCCGTTGGTCCTGCACCACCTTCAGGTTGAACTGACTCAGGGGATGGGGCCCACCCCCCCCCGGGAGTGGCCGTGGACAGCAACCTGTCACCCATCGCCAGGTCCGGGTCATGGTGCGTTGCGAGATCCACAGGGAGTTTGGAGATCTGCTATGCCAGCTTGAGGGCCATGTGTCATGACTAGAGGGTTGGCCTGGCCCTCCTACTCAGCCCCCAGCACAGCCACCTTCAGGGCTGTGAAGGTGCAGTGGTGACTGCCCATGGGTGGGGACCTCAGTCCCACTGTTTCCACTAGGGGGCTCATGGGCTTCCAATTTCCCAACACCCCTTCCATTCAAGGTGTTTACCCCCCACATGTGTCATATACCACCCCTGTATGTGTCTTGTTTGTCTTGTCTGTTAACCTACCTCCACAAATATAGCTACTATCCCTTCCCAACATCGCACTCTCACCTGAAAAAAATAGGGCAATCTGTTCCCAAAAAAAAAATCTCTCCCCATGCTTAGCTGTCCATTTCACACACATGTCCACGGGACACATGTAATCTGGCCTAATTGGCTTAACAACATATTATTGTTGTCCTCACCCTTCTCTCAGGGGTATGACTGTCCAAGTCTATCACCAAATTCACTGTATATGCACAGCTGTTGCTGTAGAAGAAATGAGCAGCTATGGACCTTCCCTACACGCATCCTGCACATCCCTAGCTATTTTCCCTACTGTCTCTCCCTCTTTGTGCCCCTTTTCACCACTTTCCTATCAACCCTTTTTCATTTCTTTTAAAGAAATTCACATGGGGGTAAGTGGGAGTAAGCACTTTTAAGCAGCAGTAAGCAGGTTTAAGCCTGTTTGCATGGGGGTAAGCAGTGCCTACACAGGTTAAGCAATTTAGAAGCTGAGTATAAGCAACTGTAACCAGAAGTTAGCAGTGCTTACCTCCTTGCAAACCCACGCAAACCCACTTACAACTGCTTAAAAATTCCTTAATCACTCTGTATCCAGTGGCCCTTGTTCTGCCAGGCAACAAAATAAACAGCCTCTGCAAGGTTCAAATCCAGGACCCAGCACACCATAGCCAAAGTGATTTACAATTAAGTCATGTCAGATATACATAACCCTGATGTTTTCACAAACATATCATCCAGCACAGTCATTCAACAGTACAGGAAATGTATTTATTCATGTATGTTTAGATGTATGTGTGTGTGTATATATATTTATATTGAAATATATATATGTATATATATATATATATATATATATATATATATATATATATATATATATATATATATATATATATATATATATATACATATATATATATATATATATATATATATATATATATATATATATATATATATATATATATATATATATATATATATATATATATATATATATATATATATATATATATATATATATATATATATATATATATATATATATATATATATATATATATATATATATATATATATATATATATATATATATATATATATATATATATATATATATATAGATATATATACATATATATATATTTTTTTGTTTATATATATATATATATATATATATATATATATATATATATATATATATCTATTATATATATATATATGTGTGTATATACAGATATATATCTATAGATATAAAAGAGAACATAACAAATTCATATATGACCACAAGCACCATTAATGGGGGTGAGGGGGCCCAAGCAACATATGTCTTGTACATATTGATACCCTCCACAGCCAAACAGGTCTGTCCTGCAATACAATACCAACTGTTTCAAATCCCATAACCAGGACCTGACACAACATAGGCACAAGATGTTAACAGTAATCCATCCCACCTGTATGATGTCAGGCTGGCATCAATAACATATCATGCAGTACAGTCTGGCTACCATAGGGAATGTACAATGTGGAAGCAATAAACATTCGTAAGATACATATACACAGACACATGTATACAGATACAGTTCCCCTTCAGAAGGTCGAACAGCTGAAATCTCGAAATACATATGGTCGAGACCATATGCTCTAAATTTCAGAAGCTCGACCATCTGAATGGGAATCGGCATACAGCACAGAACTGGAGATTTCCCTTTCTTCACTGTAGTGCGATCTTGGTGTTGGTATAAATAAGTAGCGGGGGGTGTGGGGGGTGCAGGGGGGGGGCTTGCCCCCCTGCAGAAACATTTTGTGTTTCGTTTTTTTTTCCCTTTCAGAAGGTCGAGCTTCTGAAATTCGAGCATATGGCTTTGGCCATATGCATTTTGAGATTTCAGCCATTCGACCTTCTGAAGGGGAACCACAGATACACACGCACACACACATACACACACACACACACACACACACATATATATATATATATATATATATATATATCTATATATATATATATATATATATATATATATATATATATGGGTCTACTACCATATATCGAAATTACACTATTTTGAAATACATTAGTAGTGTCCCACTTAGGCGAAAGTGCACTTCAACAAAAGTGCACTTTCGCAAAAGTCACTAGAATGAACAAACGGTTAGGGCTTGGGATATGGAGAGTGGATAGCTAGTAGGGCTATCCACTATCCTTAACCCAAGCCCTAACCCTAAGGTCCATCACTACCGCACCACAGTGCAGGAAATGTCCCATTCGACCTAGTGACTTTCACGAAAGTGCACTTTCATTGAAGTGCACATTTGGGTTAGTGGGACACTACTATCGTATTTCGAAATAGTGTAATTTTGATCTACGGTAGTAGACCAATATATATATATATATATATATATATATATATATATATATATATATATATATATATACATATATATGTAACTACACATACACACAGAGATATGTATGGGAGGATACATATTCAGAGGGTGCACACCATACTGAACAGCCAGTATGCCTACAGTTGCCACATTACCAACCTGACACTGTATGAGTCACCCACACAAAAGACAATTGTTGCCTGCAACATATACCCACAGAGAGGTCAAATATGAGAAAGCTTTATTTGTGTATTATTACAGTTGTATATGCCATGTCATATAACTGTGTAGACTCTGAAATACATATAAACAGACTAATGCAACTGACAAACTGATAAATTAATACAGTATTCCAGAAAGCATAGCATATGTTGCTGTCCAGGCCAAGGCCTTCAAGTAGTACAACAGTAAAGACAGACTGGGCCACAGGATAAGAATCAATCAACAATAAGTAATGCAGATGTATAGTCCAGCAGCCTCTATCTACATTATGTACACAATCCCTAAGGAGTAAAGACCTCAGCTGACACAATGGGTTGCATCTATTACATAACAAGGCATAATTGAAACCGTCACAATCACACTGACAAACAGAACAGTCTGTATGGCAGGAAGCAGTAGGCCTGCATTTACCTAAGGTGAATTGTATGGTAATGTACATCCAGATACCTTAAGGCAGCTTACCCCTGATACCCCTCACATGTTGTAACAGCCTAGGTTAGTTATGGTGCACCCCCCCACGTTGACTGACATACAGGGCCATATACCACTGTTACATACACTGACCTCTAGACTGCATAAGGGCACACATGTATTGTGCAGATGAAGCCCACATACATATGGACCCAACCCCACAATATGTTTGGGGACAACAACAGCAGTGGAATGATGGCAGGAATGGCAACATGACATACTCACAGGCCACTACATAACAACCACTGACAGCATGTCATATGGACAAAGCCTGGTATGTAGGTGGAGGACAGAGGCTGGAACACAACCCCATATGTGAAATAGTGTTGTCATACACTAAGCAAGTCACTGGTGTTACAGGATAGTCTTCAACATACCCTTAGTCAGGAATATGAAGTCAGAAACACAAATGGATGTAGCCATGTACTGATAGTACTCAACACATACAGTGCCAGTGATATATCTGACACAAGACCTGTGTGGTGGACAGACAAAACATAACAGGCACACCTCTGGCCATTAAGTGGATAGGCCCACAGTTGAGAGATATGCAGACAGACTGCATTCCATGTTAAACTAGTATGTACACACAAACCCTCTAACACTGGTGCTATACAATGCATACAACAACACTATTCACACTCCGTCTGTAGTTCTGTTACCTCATACAAATATGTAGCTGGCCTGAGTGTGCAAGTTCTCTTGAAAGAGTTATTGCTACCTGCTGTCTGTAACACTGCTGCCCACACACAGGAAGGATGTCCACCATACAGGAAAGGTAAAGGGACCACACCCACATGATGTAAGGATTTATAGTAGTGGGTTGCCATGACAGTGGTAATTGGAGGTACTACACAGCATGATGTATGCAGGCAGCAAGGGGAGGACACTGATTGGTGCAGAGTCCATCACCTAATCATGTGCATCACCCACAAAAGCCATGCTGCAATCTATTCCAAGCAGCTCAAGCCATTTACTGGAGAGAGAGAGAGAGAGAGAGAGAGAGAGAGAGAGAGAGAGAGAGACAGAGAAAGAGAAAATAGAAAACAGAAAACAGATCCAGAACCACAACTACGCCAAAAAAAAAAAGAAAGAAAACAAAGGAAGCAGGCTAAGGCCATAGCTAAGGAGAGAAAAAAAAACTCCTACAGGGACACTATCCACAGTAGACCTCATCCCCACAACAGGTATGTGAAGTATATATGCATGTAATTGACTGTAGTACTTGGTCCATAATACTGGGGTAGATGATGTGGAATGATATACATGTGCCATCAGGTGTTGCTGTTGTAATGATCTTCAGCTGAACAACTGCTATGGCCATTAGAGCCTGTCCCTGTGGTAGTGGGCCACACCAGTCAACTGTGTAGAGCAGCACCGACTGACAAGTTGTAAGCCAATATAATGTGTGTTGTGTAATGGAAGGGATGTATATTACTGTGGCCAATAGCTGGTGGTGGAAGTAATACCATAATGATGGACATGTGGGTTCCAGAGCCCACCACTTGCAGGACACACAGGTTAACATATATTGTAGCATGTTGAAATGCCATAGGTGTGTAATAGGGTTACCTGCAATCTGGCCCTATATATACCCTCTTAATGTTAGGCTGTGTCCATATGTGGCACCTATCTGTGTTGTAGCAAGGCAGAACAGTGCAGCTCTGCAGGAAGGAGAGTTAGAGATTGTAGACCTGATGTCTGAATGTACCCCATATATAGGTATGTATATGTGTACATATATCTATCTATCTATCTATATATATATATATATATATATATATATATATATAAATATATATATATATACACACACACATATATAAGCTTGCAGAGTATTGCAAATGCATTACATTTTGCTCTGATGAAGTTCGATAGTTACCAATAAAGCAAAGCTCAGCAAATAACAGTTCTGGCTCAGCGCCTATTCATTGGAATTCTGTTCTTGTTTTAACAGTTTGAAGTTTTCAGTAGTATATATATATATATATATATATATATATATATATGTATATAGCTACATGCATGTCTACAGATATACAGATACCCATATGTAGACATATAAACACATATATACAACATATATATGTACACACACACACACACACACACACACACACACACACACACACACACACACACACACACACGCATATATATATATATATATATATATATACGTATGTCTACATATATACAAACACACATACACACACACACACACACACACACACACACACACATATATATATCACACACACACATATATATATATATATATATATATATATATATATATATATATATATATATGTAAATACATGTCCCCTATATTACCACCACAGTGCTGCATGCTATGTGTGAGGGAACAGCACACATAGCAATACACACATATGTATACAGCTGTAAGTGTGTGCAGCATGGATGGGTATGTCACATGTTAACCCCTTGTTGGGACCACATTGCCCTTGTCTGTGAAGTAGGTAATGAGAATATGGGGAAGGATGGCATTTATATTTGTGGAGGTGGTCTGGGTTGGTAGATATAGAGGACAGCCTACAGGGGTGGTATATGACACATGTGGTGGGTAAACACCCTGGATGGTGTGTGTGGTCTGCAATGTGGAAGCCCCATGGGCCCCCATATGGAAACAGTGGGAACAAGCCTCCCACCCATTGCTCCTCACAACAGCAGTCCATGGCCCTGAAGGTGCCTGGCCTGGAGACTGAGCAGGAAGAGCATGTGGACCCCATGAATGTGTACTGGGTGCCTCAGGATAATGCAGCACATCCCACAAGTGTCTGTGGACCCCCCTATGGAACAGACCCTGGACCTGACCTTGAGTGACAGGATCATGTCTGTGTATGCCCCGGGGGGCGACAACATGCTCTGAGGTGGTTCCACCTGAAGGTAGTGCTGGACCAGGAGATGAGGATGCCCCAGGGAGGGTCCCACATGTGATGTGGCTTGGTAACATGGCCAGATGAGGTTGGAGAGGTGGTTCTGCTGGCAAATATTCCCTAAACATGCTATTGTGTTACTGTTATAGAACATATGTGGGTAGCAATAGTCTACACAATCCCGGAACATGTCCAACAGCATGCATAGATATCCCCAGTAACACAGAATGTCAGATGTGCAGCAATCACATAGCAAGCATACCACATACATATATGGAACCATAGTGGCCCTGACAATGGCATGCAGGTGAATAGTCTGTAACAGGCCAGCAAGGATAGTGTCCACACAGGGAACATGGCTACAAACACATAGCACAAAGTGTGGTACAATACAATATATGTCCCACTGGTAGGTAAGATGTAGCCAATACCTATTGAGTTGTGTGAACAGTTTGTCGTTGATATGGTGGGGGTGACATTGATGTGTATTAAGAATGATGGAAACCTTGCTGTATAAGTTGCTCAGACCTGTTTCCATCTTTATGTCATGTGCCATGACTGCCTACCTACATATTCAGCAGCAGAAAATTATGTTGTGCTGAATTACCTTATCCAGCACTACCCTGTCCTGTTTGGCAGGGCCACCCTTGAGCAGTAGGAGTGGACCACAGGGTCAATGATGTCGGCCTGCATAACTGCAGTTATGGGCAGGTGCGGCATCATTGTTCTGACCTGCTTTGCAATGCCTGTCGGGGTGCTGCTACAGTCTGGGGGATAACCTCACAACAGAGGGGGTTCATGCCATCCATCCCCCCAACACTTGTTGAGGAGCTCCTTGTCAGCCTCGTGGCACCTGCCCGTCCACACACCCAACAAGTGGCAGACACCATTGTGGAAGTTGGTGCTACCCACACACCAGCTGAGGAACGTGCAGGTAAGGCCACAGGGCACATCAGAAGACCACTGTTGCATATGCACCTACATCTGTACTGGTAGATCATGCATATTTGACATGTCATATATATAGTTTGTTGCTGCATAGTAGTATTAAACAGATGTGCATAAGTGGTAGTATTGTGGACTTGTACTTTTGATGTATTGTAATGCTGCACCCACCCTGTAGCAATGCCACAGCTGTGGCCACTGACATCACATCTCTCACACTCTTATGTAGGTCCCTCTAGTATACCACCAAGGCAGCAGCCTGTAACTGGTGAGTGGTTTATGTTGATGCTTGCCAATACACATGTAATGGCTATGGTATATTCCATTCACACATCTAACACACCTACCCATGGTGCATGCTTTACATGTTCATGTATTGTTGCTGTTAAATGCACTGCATCACAGTGGTGACCATGGTGGGGTATCAGAAGGGTATGTCAGACACCTGCAAGATAACTAACATCCTGTCATTGCAAAATGTGTCCACATGGATTAACATAATGGTGGGACACATGGCCTACAGTAGGGACATGTGTGAAACATCACCCTTATACAGTGCAACAACATTGTATATACCAGTATTACAATGGCAACTGTTACAGATCTACACTATGGCATAACATATTACTGTGGTCCACATTATTAGCTGGGACTAGGCTGTAACACCTGGTGTTCAGTGTATGGGACACTGCAAACTGACACACATGTATAGGCCATATTTGTCAAGCATCTGCAAAAAGGCTGAAGGTGGGGAGGGTTTGTCAGCATGACACACCAGTGCACTGCAGCAGGGATCCTAAGGATGCTAAGAATGGCTGTATCTGCACACAGTCAGGTTCAGGAACTGTGGCAGATGTAACCCTACCCCACAGCAATAGTGATGGCAGTGTGTGAACACCAAGGGATGTGCACATGAGTAGACCTTGCAATCATGCAGGGTTGGGGAACATGTGTAAGGCAGACTGATCATATACTGGCAAATGTAGATGGCCCATGCTAGTATACCCCTGCCAGGAATAGTGATTGATGTAGTGCGCATAATAGGTGCAACAAACTGTCATGACAAGGGCATGCACACATATGCACACACGGAGTGTATGCATTGCGGTCAACATCCGCACACCTAACACATTTTGTAGACACTGCATGTGAATGCACAGGACATATGTCACATATCAGGCTCATGTACTGTTAATATATGCAGTGATGTGGTCCCATGGCAGATCAAGGAAGGGTGCGTAATATCAAAACGGCTGTGTACACTCCCCATAGCCATGGTATAGTCTGTCAGTTATAAGTGTAATAGTATAGGATTTGTCATACATGGTCCGCTGATGTTGAGATCTGTAAACCAGACATCAGGCATTCACAAATTATATCTGTCCACATATCATGCCAGGTATGTGTCACTGAAAAACATAGGGGCTGTGAGCATTAGAGCAGACATAACTGACACAGTACTATACATTCAGCAATGGGTTGTACACCTGTGAGGTTTGTTGCACAGTACATGGCAGGGTGCAGAACAGGTGTACAGCAATATTGTGTACATGGGTGCAGTGTTTTCCAGGGGAGGGGGCATCACCTGCTAACACAGCCCATGCATCGCACACATGTATAATGTTACTAGAATGGATTGACTAGAGCTGCACTGCTGTTGTGTACCATATGTTATGCATGTTGAAAGATGAGTAATGGGAGGACTGTGTACACTATCTTTGTGCAACCTCACCTGTATGTGTGTGTGGGGGGGGAGTGAGTTATTTTGTCTGTAGGTTCAATCTGGTGGAGTGGAGGGGAGTTGATGCATGTAGGATGTGTGTGTGTGCATGTGTGTGTGTTTGTGTGGGTGTCCATGTATGCACATGTGTGAATGTGGAGATGTTCATACGGCAGTACTTCCCTTTGGGATTGTGCAGTACATGGACATGGACTGACACATGGCACACCAGGAATATTTGTCTGATATGTAATCACAAGACAGCTGATAGTGTAATATGGTCTGCAGCATGGAACATGCATTGGGAGGGAAAGTAGACACTAGGTATACCCTTAATATCGCATTCAGCAGAGAGGTGAATGACAACCCATGTATGCAGCACTATAGATGCATTGGGGGATTACTAGACAACACCAGGGTGTGTATCCATATACTACAGTTGTCACATGATAAGCTGATTGAGCAGCATATCTGGCATGTACTGAGCAATACTTACACATGACACTCCAGTGCGTGACATTATGGAGTGAACGTAGTAGCCCCTCACATATAGGGACCATGCTCATGATGTCCTGACATACACAGGGTGAACACTGAATGACAGCAGTGAGGCCATGTAAAACCTACTCCACTCAAGTCAAGGAGGTAATGGAGTAACAAGTCTTGTGTTGTGATCACTTGTCTAGGCATTTAGAGGAATGATACATTAATGAGTGGTATTAATGAGTGTATGTTACCAAGTGTGATGCAGGATGGGGAACTTATGGGAACATGAGAGTGTTCAGGTAGGTATTAAGATGGAATATGTGTGTGTGTGTGTGCATGTGTGCGTGTGTGCGTGTGTGTGTGTGTGTGTGTGTGTGTGTGTGTGTGTGTGTGTGTGTGTGTGTGTGTGTACTGTTATGCAATGCTGTACAGGTCTTAAAGTGCATTTCTTATTTTCCCCCACAGTTGGTGAGGTTGGTCAGGGTCCCTCCTGCATGCAATCTGATGTTGGTGTCCATACAGACACAGAAGATGATGATAGTACTGTTGAGGCACAGGTGCGGTTGTCAGGGGCCAAACCTGCACCATCATTTGACATACCCCTCTTAGCCACCCCATCCCTGCACACAGTTTCAGTGCCTATACATACCCCATCACCAGTGGCCATAGCAGAGGGCAGTTGGAAGTTGGTGGCAGTGCACAGGAGAGTATGGTATCCATGCCTACTCTGTCTGGTCACAGCAGGCATAGCTGGATGTCTGGCAGGGCATCACATAGGCAGATGTTCCAAGGTGCTTGTGGTAGGGCCACTGGTCATCATGCCCCTGGCAGAAGCACCACAACTGGTACCACCAGGTGCATGTTTCAGGCTGTCATGGGGGCACAGGCACATATGGGACTGTACACCAGACAGGACTTGAGGCTGCAGAGGGCTGCTCTCACATCTGCAAGTGATAACTTCCATGAACTGTATGGTGCCCTCTGTGCTCATACCAAGGTCATGGATAGATTGTTTGGTGAGATGGTGGGCCTCATCGACCGTGGTTTGTCTGTGTTTGAACATGTGGTGTAAGTACGGTGATGGCCACGTGGACGTAGGCCAGCAACACCAACAGCTGGCGGTCAACATTGATGTGCTAGGACACCAAGGCACTCCTATAGTGGCAGTAACAACCACAGCAATGCAGAGGGGGCACTGTCCACACCACGCCACAGCAGGCCACAAGCATGTGGTAATGGCCAGTCCCAGGAGGGAACCAGTTCCATCAGACATCTGTCATCATCAGGGGAGAGTAGCACATCGAGGCCTATACCTGAATGTGCCCATGGAACCCGTGGCAGGCACAGTCTGCATGTCCATGGCCGGAGGCGGTGAACTGTACACCCTTCCAGGTATGGTCTGCAGCTGTCCAAAAACACCTGTATAGGGCAGCCACATGGCAGAACTGTGTGCATGCATACCCACACACTATAAGAACACACCTAGGGCAACCCCATACCTACACACACCACATCACCACACCCAGTTCAACTAATTACACCCCTTACCCACACACATGGTGTCAAATGTTTAGCCCACCAAAGGTCATTGGCAAACCAACAACACACCCTGTGCATATGATACCTGTGCCACATCCCTTTCATCCATAACATTGATGCAGGGACAGGGTAATAAAGTTCTGATGCACACGGTGACTGTACTACAGTGTACCAATGTACTGCAGTGTAACATGTTGTCAAGAGTAATGTTTAATGCATACATGTCAGGTAGTGTAGCCATCCAGCAATGATGCATTATAGCTGTTAGTAACACTGGGTGATTGTGGTCTCCATAATGTTATCCATTTGTGTTGTAGGTGCACATGTGTCAGCAGGAGGATGGTCTGCAGTCATATTCCACAAGGGGTATGGCACAGTGGTGACATCATGGCTGTGACATATCCAGGGTACAGTTGAGCACATCACAGGTTTGTATAATAATTATTGCCTGTGCCACATGGACAGGTGACCCACTGGAACACATATAATCAGAAACCTGGTGTAGACCCATCCACATACACGCACACTCTTACTTAGCAACACTGGGACTAGACCCCTACCTAGGTATGTAGTGCTACTGAACTGTGTGGCTTTCATTGTACACACCACACAGCATTTAGGGTAAGGTGTGTTACATGTTACATGCTACATGCAGAACATCCCCAGACATGCACAGTATGTTAATGGGGGATGTAATGGTTGTATATGGACAATACATAGTGTGACATATCATCATATACACATTAACAGACACATAACAGGCAGACACACATCCAAGAGACCTGGGCCTATCGGTGCTAACTAATGTGTCCATGTGTCCAATGTGTTACAGGCAGGCTGCACACAGCACATGCATAACTGGGCTAGATTGTGGTATCAGTTACTTGTATGGTTGATGGTGACAGTGGTCACCATAAAGTGGCACATGGGACATATACCGGATGTAGCATGGTGTAATGACAGTGTACACAGCACCCACACTCCACAGTGGATATTGTACTCACTGGAACCCACGATGACACTTTGACATATCTACCATCACACATTGCCTACGACTATGATACAACCCATTGCATATCCCAACAGTGGTACTACAGGGATATGCATCTAATGCACATGTCACAGGCATAGTAGGGTGTTGCATTGTCATGTCTCACCTATGGGCAGCAACAACACTATCTGTACTACTGTGTGGCTATGCGTATTGTAATAGGAATATGTATCCTTGGAATGTTGTACCCTACAGATATACAGACATGCACACATACACACACTTGCCAGAACTCAGTGGGTATCCAATGCCTATTGACCCATTTGTACAACACTGTTGTGCTGGTACTGCAAGGCTCTGTAGCTGGTAGGGAGAGGAGCATAACACGGTACATGTAATGTCCGATACAGCAGCAGCCACATCTGACTATGGCAATGGGTGTTGCAGTAGTTGCGAAGGCCCTCATGGAATTCCCACCAACAGGTGTACTAACACACAGACATACATACACTGCTATCCTCAGTAATGCACACATACACATGTGTCAGTACTGGGGTGGATCGCTGCAGGTGGTCATAGCTGTGTACCTGATTATTTTCCATGGAGAGATGGGTTGTGCAGGGGATGTGTGTACAGTGGTATCATGCAACCAGCCATGTGCCAGCAGGCAATCTATCAACAGACACCACTGTGGTGACCCTCAGGATGAGAGTGATATGCATCAGCAAATATTCTGGGTTCCTCCTGCAAAAGGCCACTGAGGTGATCCAGTTGACATGTGTGCAACATGTATTACAACACATGGTTAGTGTCTGTGATGACAACTGTACCAAAGCATGTTCTGTTGACTGTGGTAGTGTAGTGGAGGTACCCATGGCATGTGGTGCATACAACGTGTTGTCTCCTATATTTGCCAGTTATTACACAGCTGGGCAGACATGTCAGTGTCAATCAAGCATAGGTTGCCTGTATGTATCCAAGCTGGATACCTGCCATCTGCACATCTGTACAGGGACTAACAGACATCAGCTTGGCAAGTAGCTATGCTGGAGGATGAATGTGTCGACAAATAGACGTTTGGCAACAATATGTATGGCATTACTACATGTTGGAAGCCCTCACTGACATGTGCTGTACAGACGGTAGTCTACAGTTTCATTCCACATGTCAGATCATTATCCAGTAGGGGATATATACTGTGACACAGCTCACACA
>NC_056726.1:325264108-325381608 GCF_019279795.1 Protopterus annectens | reverse complement strand
GCCTGTATGTATCCAAGCTGGATACCTGCCATCTGCACATCTGTACAGGGACTAACAGACATCAGCTTGGCAAGTAACTATGCTGTAGGATGAATGTATCGACAGATAGACGTTTGGCAACAATATGTATGGCATTACTACATGTTGGAAGCCCTCACTGACATGTGCTGTACAGACGGTAGTCTACAGTTTCATTCCACATGTCAGATCATTATCCAGTAGGGGATATATACTGTGACACAGCTCACACACCAGGAACATGACAGTGAGGCCTCAGAGTCCAGCTATGCCTTCAGGTGTGCTTGTTGTCAGTACTACATTTAGCACTGTACTCTTGCCTGGGAAAGCACTGTTAACAGTAGTACCACCATGATACACTACATGCCAGTGTGACAGCATGTACTTTTGGTTACTACCCCTGTATGTAACACATTCAAACAGATAACAGTGCTGTATAGGTCTTATATACATGTGTGTCCCAGACATGACACTCACACCCCTTGCTACTGTAATGACAACACATAGACGCATGTATTGTACATGGCATTACATACACTTATTACAGTTGTCATTACCCTGCTATGTTATCAGACTGGGTGGTGAGCACTGGTTACCAGGGCTAAGCCATGCTTAGCAGGTGTCAACATTGCTGCAATATAACAGCTAAGCAGATTTGCGCACTGGTAAGTGAAGCCTACACAGTGTAAGTGCCCGTACGGTTAACCATAGCTTTGCACTGCTTAGCTTCACGCAAACCCATGCAAACGTGCTTAAAGCTGCTCAAAACCACCTTAACCACTCTGTATCCAACAGCCCTTGTTCTTCCCAGCAACAAAACACACAGCACTTGCAGGTCTTGAACACAGGACCCTGTACACTATAGTCACAACAGTTAACCACTATGCCATGACCACTGTGAACATAGTTGTTGTTTTTCCAATATGTCACTACACATATTGATTAGTATTGAACAATTGCTTTGACTTCCACAATTGTGTAGTACTTGTTATTGCTATTATTGTTGCATCACATATGTTATATCAAAATGTACACATATCAGATACATACGGTGAGATACATCTGGGAAGGTATACACAACCGTGATGTTTACACATGACAGGAATATGGATATATACATATACATATGTTGATATATGTCTACATGTACATACACATGTATATCCATACATATGTCTGTCTACACATCTATATAGTGCATCATATATATGGCCATTTGTAGATCTCTTTGCATATATATATATATATATATATATATATATATATATATATATATATATATATATATGTATGTGTGTGTGCACATCCTATGTGTACAGATATACCTATTTATGTTGATATATATGTGGATATCTATAACTATATGTGCATACATATCTATTCAGATATACCTACTTATGTCGATAAATATGTAGATATCCATAACAATATGTACATACGTATCTATATTTCTGAATTTGTGTAGACATATATTGCTGTGTATATGCATATATTTGAGTGTTTACATGTATGTGTATGTATATATATATATATATATATATATATATATATATATATATATATATATATATATATATATATATATATCCATATATGTATGTAAATATGTGTATATATGTATGTATGGATGTATATATATATATATATATATATATATATATATATATATATATATATATATATATATGTATGTTTATCATATGTCAAGAACATGGAGTGGAGTACTACCTCAGCACCAGTAGTCCCAACCTCTTAGTGCAAGGGGATGTATTTATTGATATATTTTTGCATAAGTATATATAATAAAATTCATTGATAGATTTGTCTCCAACCCCAGAAAATGCCATAACCCTGAAACTTTACCCGATGCCCTGAGTGATCACTCACCAATAAAAGTGCAGCGATACATCACACACTTCCCCCAAACCACATTGTCTTTTCACCTGCTGTAAACTCTCAACTTTTAATCCTGACACCTTTAAAACCCTCCTTCCCAGCAAATGCCATAACGCTGAAACTTTACCTGATGCCCTGAGTGACCACTCACCAATAAAAGTGCAGCGATACATCACCCACCTCCCCAAACCACACCATCTTATCACCTGCTGTAAACTCTCAACTTTTAACCCTGACACCTTTAAAACCCTCCTCTCTAAAATTAACTGGAATTTCCTTACACAGCTCCCACCTGATGTAGCAGTAAATGCCTTCAACTCAGCCTTATTCTTCTTCTTCTTCTGGCTTTTCCCAGTTAGGGGTCGCCACAGTGGATCACCTGTCCGCTCATGATTGGCAGTGGAGTTTTACAGTGTTGAGTTGCCAGCCCGGTGCCCAACCTTCGATGGAAGGCACAGACATGCACACACTCCTGCCTAGGACCAATTTAAAGTATCCAATCCACCTACAGCATGTCTTCCTAAATATCTTAAATTCACTAGCCCCACCAAGAAAAGTTTGAATAAAGGCTAACATCTCACCCTGGCTAACTAAAACCACCTGTACCCTAATGCAAACCAGAGATAAGGCATGGAAAACATCGATACAAACCAAACTTCCTACTGACTTCCTAAAGTATAAACAACTTAGAAACCAGACTAAAAAACTCATCAACAAAGACAAAAAAGACTTCTATTATAATCCCCTAAAACACTAAAATCCGATCCAAACAAATTCTGGAATGCTATAAACCAAATACTACATCCAGGTAACCCAACTTGCCCAAACCCATGTCCTGACAAGTCACCTGAAGAAACTGCCAATACCTTCAACACATATTTTGTCTAATCTATTTCCAAACTATTTAACTCCAACCTCTCAAACAACACTTCAGACCTCTCTATAAACACCTCTACTGCAAACTTAATAGATTCCTTCTCTCCCAAACCTGTCTCCATAGACTATATCAGAACTCTACTTTCTAAGCTCAAACCATGCTCTGTATCAGCAGACAATATTCCTTCTTACTTCCTCCAGATTGCTGCACACTCCCTTGCCATGCCTGTATCCATACTAATCAATTGCTCCATCTCTGAGTCTAAAGTTCCTACTATCTGGAAACAATTTTACACTCTTCCTATTCATAAAGGAGGCAATTCCACAGAAATATCCAGTTTCAGACCTATTGCAATCCTCTCCCCTCTCTCCAAAATCCTAGAGAAATGTATACATAAACAAGTTATGCACTACCTCTCACAAGAAAATCTTCCTACACAGCAGGGCTTCCGTCCCATGCATAGTGCAACCACTGCTCTGCTATCTTTTCTCAACACCATAGCCCTTGCCAAAGATGACCACAAACTCATATTTTGTCTATTCCTAGACATTTAAAAATCTTTTGACACTGTCTCACATACTATCTTACTTAATAAACCTGTAGATCTAAACTTCTCTCCTAATACAGTTGCATGGTTCTCTAGCTATCTTTCTGATAGACTGCAGTCAGTATGATGGGACTCAGCACTATCTACCCCTCTCTCAGTATGAACTGGATCCATTTTTGAACCTCTACTCTTTAACATCTTTACCAACTCACTCAACTCCTCTTGTCCTCTATCTAACATCATTCAATACGCAGATGACTCTACAGTCATAACTATCACTAGTTCCCCCTCAGAATTCTTAACAAATACCCAGACATCTTTCAACTCAGTAGAGATATGGCTTACTAATAATCAGCTCATCCTCAATCCTAAGAAAAACAAACTACTACTCTTTCTGCCAAAATCTGCAAACCACATTAAACTCCCCCTTTTCCATAAGTCCCTAAACAATACTCCTATAGAAGTCGAAAATAGCACAAAATTGCTAGGCATTACCATTGATGACCAACTAAAATTCGATCTTCACATTAATAACTGCATTAAAAAAAACATCAAAAGCTAGGACTACTGTATAGGAACAACAAAATACCTAACTAACAAAGCTAGGATTTTCCTTGCTCATGCCTACCTTCTACCGTGCATAACCTATTGTTCTCAAATATTCACAAATCTGAACTCCTCCCTACTTAACAAATTAGAATCAACCTACCATAAAATTGCTAGATTTCCAGCTCGACAAACATATAAATCTCATCGCTGTCTCTCCCTAAAATACCTGAACTGGCCAGAATTACCTCATCTGTTCCTACTATAGCAACTCCAAATCATACACTCCATCCGCGTGATAATAATATATCCTATATCAGCCTAAATTCTGACCAAGTCTATGTTCTCTCATCTCTCACTACTCCCCTACCAGAGTCCTCTGAAGCTCTTCCCAAGACCTACTAAAAATCCATAAACCCAAATCCAACACAGGGTGCAACTTATATAGCTACCATGCCTCTATTGCATGGTACAAACTCCCACTTGAAATAAGGACTCTGACTCACCCCAAACAATTTAAACAAGCAGCCAAGGACCAAATTGGTAGAAACTGGTCAAGCCACTGTACTCACCCTCCCTGATTATTACCTTTATAATACTGCCAAGCTAATTTTCTAAAACCTAGTATTAACTAACTTAGCATTAACTGATTCTCCCTATGCTTTCTATGTAACCACCTAATGCTTCTTCTATACTCTGCTCCCTGAAATTCTTATATAATCTTTTAAGTCTCTGCTACTCAACATACAAAACCCTATATTTAGCATACTCTCTCTCTTTTTAAAACAAAAACGTACAACTCATTTCACTTTTTTAACATTAACCTTTTGTATACAGTTACTGTTTTATCTCTCAATAATATACATGCATATAGTTTTTTGTATTTTAACTACCAACACTTTCCTATTGTAATTTTTTATGGAAATGTATCTGTCTTGCCGTGTTTTATTTGCATTGTAAAACTATGGAGCTTTTCCCCGGGCCTCCACTGAAAAAGGGCAATAGCTCAGTCGGACACACCTGGTCAACAAATGTAAAATAAAATAGATAAAATAAAAATATATATGTATGGGTGTACTTCTAAATTTTGAAATTTCAAAACTTTGAATTTCTTATGGTCAAGACCATAACATTGAAGTTTTGAAACTTTGAAACACTTACCCCTGGATTTACTATTCTTCAATGCAGGACTAGCTTAGTCCTGCATGGAAGCAGCCGTTTAGGAGCAGGATGGCAGCGCACCATGCATATTAATGAAGGAACGCTGCCTGAACTCCTAATCTTACACGGAGCATGTATGAGTGCAGGGGGCATGTCTGAGAGCAGAACTCTCAGAATATACACGCCCACAAAATGAAGAAAAGCAGAAAACCAAAGGAATGAGTCAGACCACTCATAGGTGTCCGCATATCCCCTGCAACATCCCCCATGTGTACAACAGCAATAGTAAATACATATAAAATTAGCAAACCCTTTTTATGAACCCGATTAAAGCTAACCGTAGGTGTGAGGGTGTGTCCATCGCTTAGCTACAGTTAATGCAGCTTAAATGGCTGAAGAGGATAACAAGGAAGATAGATGCAAATGATGCAGTATAGCAATAGTATAGTGGGCAGAGCATTCGCCTTATGAGCAAGATTCCTGTTTTGAGTCCCACTGAAGCACATTTCATTTCCCATGTGAAATCAGTTTATGAGCATTTTATTGCTGTATAACCTACTAAATAACATTTAATTGTGAACTGGAGTACTGCATTAAATGCACATGTGAAGTGTCAGTGTCATAATGTTGCAAAGTCCACAGATAAGCACATGTGCCCATACACTATATGTACACAGGAATCATGAATACAAATGGGAGGTACAATGTGTCAGGAATGACAACTCCATACAGCTTCTAAATTCTACAACTTCCCAAGAACCATTAGATATTACTGTCTAAATCAGTGCAGTTGTAAGCGGGAGTAAGCACTAGTAAGCAAGTGTAAGCACCAATTAGCAGTAGTAAGCATATTTAAGCACTAGTAAGCATGTTTAAGCCCATTTGCATGGGGGTAAGCAATGCACACACAGGTTAAACAATTCTGAAGCTAACTACCCTGTAAGCATAAGTAACCGCAAGTTAGCATTGCGTACCCTCATGCAAACCCCCTTACAACTGCTCAAAAGTGCCTTAATCACTCTGTATCCAACAGTCCTTGTCCTGCCCAGCAACAAAATAAACAGCCTTGCAGGTCTTGAACCCAGGACCCTATACACTATAGTCACAGTGGTTAAGCACCAAGCCATCACAGCAATAAAGAAGAATGAGGTATCAGCAAACAAGTCCTCACTATAGTAAAATCAAACTGAACCTGTGAAAGGAATCAGTATACAGTCATATGTTCTATAACCCACTACATAACATAAATATGTGAACTGGAGTACAGCAGTAAGCCCAGATGTGAGGTGTAACTGTAATAGAGTGTTGAAGTCACCAATAAAACACAAGGACCCCATACAGTGTATGTACACATGAATCATGGATACCAGGCATATATATAAGATGTAATGAATAATAAATCAATGCCAGAAATAAGATATAATGCAAAGTATAATGTAAGCAATGCTAAGCATTGCACAGGCCAGCTTAGGAGGTGTAAGCAATATGTAGGCCAGCTAACTCAATGTGCCCAGTGTAATACCCCTTTAAACAATGCCAACCTTAGGTAAGCAGGTTTGCCCATAGCCTAGCCTTTTCAATCACGGTAAAGTGTGGGACATCGGCCCTACTTAAACCCAACAGGTGGGAATACATCTCATAACTGGTTGTAGCTTCCCCTTGCAGGCACCATGTCAGGAAGGGGAGCGGGAGTGTGCTTTGGGGCACAGCACTGGTGCATCCAGGAGTCTGAAGTTATGGCAGGACTCCTTGTCAAAGACCATGAGCAGAGACTGCTGCAGGGCCAGTACCAGGGTTCTCAATATAAGGCAGAAGCCTGGGACCATCTTGCCCCTGACCTCACCAGTGCCACTGGCATACCCCAAACTGGTGAGCAGGTCAGGCATCACTATGCCGACCTGAAGCGGTGTAAGGGGGACCTCTTGGAGCAGTGGATCCAAGAAGCTAGAACAGCAGGGGTTGTTCCAGATGTGTCTAAGTATCACTCCACTATGTGTGTAATAATTGCCAGCTCATGTATATAATGGCTAGGTATGGCTAAATAGTCCTCTTATGTCCTCCACAGCTGTAAGTGAGTGGGCCATGAATCAGGAGGCCCATGGAAGTCACCTGGAGAGGTTGCGATGTGAGACAGGTCAGTAATACTCTTGCATGTACTGTCACAGGAAATAAATCTAAAAGTATTAGTACATTAATTGCCTGTATAAAATCTGTATTGTTTAAGGCAAGTACTGCATATACCAGAAAATATGTCAGGAAGAGACTCATATAGTTAGTATGTAAATAAAAGCATAATAGCCTGACAATAAAGGTCTAACTGCTGGACTGCATGTGTATACTCTGGTATCATATGGTAAAGTAGATCTGCAATCACGTAATAGCACTGTTGCATTAAGCACTGTTACCCACACTGTGCACCATAAATGGAATGTTTAGGAATGCCTGTATATGACTGCTGTAATCTCCAGAGGCCATTTAGTACAACTGAGAGACAGAAAACAGGGAAAAGGCAGACAACAAAACCCAAATAGCACATGCAACTGAGAAGTGAACTGTTGTAATTTTAGCACACACAGCCATGGTTCGAATCCTGGCAGTGGTAGTAGTCTGCATACAGAATCATACCTCACAACAGTACAGATAAGACCAGAATGTCCAGTAAAGTGGCCCATACCTGCTGCCTGTCACAGTGTCCCCCTGGGAAATCAGTGGGATTATCCCAGATATATAGGCAGCAAACAGGGAATACAACTGATTGTCACACATCTATGAGAACACACCTGTTACTCTAGCAACTCCCAGCACTGCTATGAGAGTAATAAGCCAAGTATTTCCTATCTACACTCCCATGTTGTCACGCTGTGACCAGAGTGGGTACAGTAGATGTGAGATGTATGTGCATAATACTAATGTGTAATCTGGAACTTTGTGTGGCAACATTCAAGTAGTGCTAACAAACATTGCTCCCACAGGTACGTCGGATACGAACACTGTGCCGAGAAATAAAAACCTTGATATCCTGTACTGGTACTGTTTACTCTGGTATTGTATGGAATTGTGAGTGTTGCAGTTTCTCTGAATAATAAAGTATCACTGATCACTGTCACCCACACTGTGCTACATAATATAACTGAGTAGGAAAGGATGTATATGTGAGTGGTAAGTCACTAAAGGATGAAGAGAGCAATAGTTTAGATATGTCCCGGTACACCTGCATGTGGTCAAGACATGGCCAGAGTCTGTGCAGAAAGAGTTGGATAGCTATGTGCACAACATCAACCCAGAATCTGGGAGTATGTGTAGAAACAGTTAGTGTTAACAAACATTCCCTCCAGAGGTATACCAGGTAAGAGGTGTATACTGCAGTTAAAACTAGTTCA
Organism: Protopterus annectens; assembly: GCF_019279795.1. Classification (NCBI taxonomy): domain Eukaryota; kingdom Metazoa; phylum Chordata; order Ceratodontiformes; family Protopteridae; genus Protopterus; species Protopterus annectens. Next base: position 325,373,183 of record NC_056726.1, on the reverse strand, counting down.
TAACATTTTGTTTGCAATGTATAACGATGACAACAGCCATATCACTGTCCAAACTAAGGCTATAGGGTAGTGTAGTAATACTTGTAAGGTACAGATAACAGGACTGACTAGGAAAGTAACGTGGACTAGAGGAATATACTAGTTGTTAATTGACATCTTTCTCTCCACCCCCACCATATCTCCAACAATAAACTACATACCCACCTTAACAGGTATGTAATGATTCCTCTCTTCTGATTATGTCCTATTGGTTGATATATATTTAACTTTGTTTCCATGCATGCACTATATTGAATTATTCCAACATTTGTGGCATGGTGCCATCAATGTACCTGCATGCTGTTGTTATTACCACTGTGGTTCCATATATGCATGTGTTCCATTTGCTATGCAACTGTTCCATATCTGGTATTTGGGTTAATGGGAATAACTATGCATGCTCTTACACCTAACCCTGGAATGTGTTGACTATTACTAACCCACATATGATGATAAAATCTAAACAGTATAGCACGTTTGGGAATGCCAGCCCCAGCGGACACACCTGACCCACCTCAGCTGGCCATGGCACTGGGCACCAGCATGTCTGGGGCCCAACTCAGGACCTCCTTGTCCATTGATCCTGCACCACCTTCATGTGGAACTGCCTCAGAGGATGGGGCTCGTCCTCCCCATGAGTGGGCATGGAGAGGACCCTGTCACCCATCACCAGGTCTGGGTCGTGGTGTGTAGCGAGCTCCACAGGGAGGTCGGAGATCTGCTACGCCAGCTCAAGGGCCGTGTGTCACAACTAGAGGGTCGGCCTGGCTCTGCGATTCAGGCACCAGAACAACCACCTTTGGGGCTGTGAAGGTACAGTGGTGACTGCCCATGGGTGGGGATCTCAGTCCCACTGTTTCCACTAGGGGCCTCATGGGCTTCCGATTTCCTAACAACCCTCCCCATCAAGGTGTGTACCCCCCACATGTGTCATATACCACCACTGTATGTGTCTTGTTTGTCTTGTCTGTTAACCTACCCAACCTACCTCCCCAAATATACCTACTATCCGTCCCCAATATCCCACTCTCACCTGAAAAAAAAGGCAATCAGTTCCCAAAAAAAAAAAAATCTCACCCCATACATAGCTGTCCATTTTGCACATGTGTTCACCGGACACATGTAATCTGGTCTAATTGGCATCACAACATATTATTGTTGTCCTCACTCCTCCCTCAGGGGTTTGAGTGTCCAAATCTACCTCCAAATTCAGTTTATATGCACAGCTGTTGCTGTAGAAAAAATGGGCAGCTATGGACCTTCCCTACACCCTTACTGCACATCCCTAGATATTTTCCCTACGGTCTTTCCCTCTTTGTGCCCCTTTTTCACCCTTTCCTATCAACTCTTTTTTCTTTTATTTTAAAGAAATTAGCATGGGGGTAAGCGGGAGTCAAACACTTTTAAGCAGTAGTAAGTGGGTTTAAGCCTGTTTGCATGGGGGTAAGCAATGCCTATACATTTTAAGCAACTGAGAAGCTAAATCAGTATAAGAAATGATAACCAGAAGTTAGCAGTGCTTACCTCTGCGCAAACCCACACAAACCTGCTTACAACTGCTTAAAAGTGCCTTAATCACTCTGTATCCAATGGCCCTTGTTCTGCCCAGCAACAAAATAAACAGCATCTGCAAGGCTCATACCCAGGACTCTGCACACCATAGCCAAAGTGATAAACCACTATGCCATATCAGATACACATGACCCTGATGTTTTCACAAACATATCATCCAGCCCAGTCATTCAACAGTACAGGGAATGTATTCCAATATGCAGATGTATGTGTGTGTGCATGTGTGTGTGTGTGTGTGTGTGTGTGTGTGTGTGTGTGTGTGTGTGTGTGTGTGTGTGTGTGTGTGTGTGTGTGTGTGTATTAATATCTAAATAGATATAACATATCTATATATGTATATATAGATATATATATATATATATATATATATATATAAAAATATAAACATATACACATACATCTATAGATACATACACATACATCTATAGATATACATGTCTACATCTATATGTCTATAATATATATATATATATATATATATATATATATATATATATATATAGACACAGCAAGTTATATATATATGTAAGGAGATATATATATATATATATATATATATATATATATATATATATATATATATATATATATATATATATAGGTATAGATAACAATGGGATCATAACAAAAACATACGACCACATGCACCGGTAATAGGGTTGAGAGGCGCCAAACAACATATGTCTAGTATGAATAGGTCTCCCTCCCTACAGCCAAACACGTCTGCTCTGCAATACACTACCAACTGTTGCAGACCCCATAACAAGGACCTGACATGACATGGGCACAATATGTTAACAGTACTCCATCCCACCTGTATGATGTCAGGCTGGTATCGGTAGCATATCATGTAGTACAGTCTGGCTCCCATAAGGAATGTACAATGTGGATGCAATCAACATCCCTAGGATAAATATACACAGACACATATATGCAGATACAGATATATATATATATATATATATATATATATATATATATATATATATATATATATATATATCTGTATATATATATATATATATATATATATATATATATATATATATATATATATATATACATATATATATAGATAGATATGTAACTACACATACACACAGAGATATGTATAGTAAGATACATATGTAGAAGGTGTACACAATATGGAACAGCCACTAAGCCTACAGTTACCACCTTACCATCTGGAGACTGTATGAGCCACCCATACATATGACAACCGTTGCCTGCAACATATACCCACAGAGAGGTCAAAGGATATAACACCACACACAGGTTTGCATACATGGGAAAGTTTTATTTGTGTACTATTACAGTTGTATATGCCATGTCATATAGCTGTTTAGACACTGACATCCATATAAACAGAGTAATGCAGCTGTGAAACAGTTATATTAATACAGCAGTCTGGAAAGGTTTACAAATGTTGCTGTCAAGACCGAGGCCTTCAAGTAGTACAATCGTAAAGGCAGACTGGGCCACAGGATGCCAAACAATCAACAGTAAGTAATGCAGATGTATAGTTTAGCAGCCTCTATCTACACTCTGTACACAATCCCTAGGGGGTAAAGACCTCAGTTGACACAATGGGATGTAACTGTTACATAACAAGACATAACTGACACCATCAAAAGTACACTGACAAGCAGAACAGTCTGTATGGATGGAGGTAGTAAGCCTGCATTTACCCAAGGTGGATTGCTTGGTAATGTACATCCAGATACCTTAAGGCAGCTTACCCCTGATACCCCCACATGTTGTAGTCACCTAGGCAAGTTATGGTGCATCCCCCCCTAGACTCATTAATACAGGGACATATACCACTGTTACATACACTGGCCTCTGGAGTGCATAAGAGCACACATGTATTGTGTAGGTGAAGGCCACACATATATGGCCCCAACCCCACCATATGTGTGGGGGACACAATAGCAGTGGACTGATGGCAGGAATAGCAGCATGACATACTCACAGCCCACTACAGAACAAAACCTGACAGCATGTCATATGTGCAAAGCCTGGTATGTAGGTGGAGGACAGAGGCTGGAACACAGGCCCATATGTGGAAAACTGTTGCTATACACTAAGCAGTTGCTGGTGTTACAGGATAGTCTGCAACATACCCTTAGTCAGAAATTTGAAGTTAGAAACAGAAATGGATGTAGCCATGTACTGAAAGCACTCAACACGCACACTGCCAGTGAAATATCTAACACAAGACCTGTGTGGTGGACAGATAAAGCATTGTAGGCACACCTCTAGCCATCAAGAGGATAGGCCCACAGTTGAGAGCTATGCAGACAGACTGTGTTCCAAGTTAAACTAGTATGTACACAGAAACCCTGTAACACCAGTACTATACAATGCATACAACAACTCTGCTCACACTCTGTCTGTAATTCTAGAACCTCCTACAAATATGTAGCTGGCCTGAGTGTGCAGGTTCTCCTGTAAGAGGTATTGCTACCTGCTCTCTGTAAGACTGATGCCCACACACAGAAAGGATGTCCATCACACAGGAAAAGTAAAGGGACCATGCCCACATGATGTAGGCATTTATAGTAGGTGGTTGCCATGGCAGTGGTAATTGGAAGTACTACACAGCAAGATGCATAAGGGTAGCAAGTAGAGGACACTGATTGGTGCAGAGGCCATCACTTGATCATGTGCATCACCTATAAAATCCATGCTGCAATCTATTCAAAGTAGCTCAATCCATTTACTGGAGAGAAACCGAGAGATAAAGAGATAGAGAGAGATAGAGAGAGAGAGATAGACAGATAGAGAGAGAGAGAGAGAGAGAGAGAGAGGAAGTGGAAGTGGAAGTGGAAGTGGAAACGAAAGCCAAAGCCACAGCACAAATAAAAGAAAAAAACATTACTTACATCCTGCAAACTATCCAGAACAGACATCATTCCCACAACAGGTATGTGAAGTATATATGCATATAATTGAATGTAGTACTTGGTCCATAATAATGGGTTAGATGATGTGGAATGATTTATATGTGCCATCAGGTGTTGTTGTAATGATGTTCAACTGAACAACTTCTATGGACAATAGTGTCTGTCCCTGTGGGTAGTGGGCCATAGCCATCAACTGTGCAGATCAGCACTGACTGACAAGATGTATGCCATCATAGTGTTTGTTGTGTAATGGGAAGTTATGTATGTTACGTGGCAATAGCTGGTGGTGGAAGTAATGCCATTATAATGGACACGTGGGATCCACAGCCCACTCCTTGCAGGATACTCAGGTTAATCTGTGAAGTAGCATGCAGGAATGATATATGTGTGTAATAGGGTTACCTGCAATCTGGTCCTAGATATACCCCCCTAATGTCAGGCTGTGTCCATATGTGGCACCTGTCTATGTTGTAGCAAGGCAGAACAGTGCAGCTGTGCAGGAAGGTGTTGTGGGTTTGTGGACCTGATGTCTGAATGTACCCCACATATAGGTATGCATATGTGTACATATGTACAGATATATAATATATGAACATATATATATATATATATATATATATATATATATATATATATATATATATCAGCATGTATGTCCACAAATATACAGATACACATGTGTAGACATATATATGAGCACATATATACAACAGCACATATATCTACACATATATTGATATATACCTATATGCACATGTCTACATATATACAAACACACACACAAACATATATGTCTGCAAATACATGTCCCCTATATTACTACCACAGTGATGCATGCTATGTGTGAGGAAACAGCACATATAGCAATACACACAGATATCTACAGCTGGCAGTGTGTGCAACATGGACAGGTATGTCACATGTTAACCCCTTGTTGGGACCACATTACCCTCGTCTGTGAAGTATGGAATGGGAATATGGGGAAGTATGGCAGGTATAGTTGTGTAGTTGGTCAGGTTTGGTAGATATAGAGAACAGTCTACAGGGATAGTATGTGACACATGTGGTGGGTAAACACCCTCGATGGTGTGTGTGGTCTGTGATGTGAATGCCCCATGGGCCCCAATATGGACACAATGGGAACAAGCCTCCCACCCACTGCTATTCACAACAGCAGTCCATGTCCTGAAGGTGCCTGGCCTGGAAGCTGAGCAGGAGGAGCATATCAGCCCTGGGAAGGTGTACTGGGTGTCGCAGAGTGATGTAGCACATCCCACATGTGTCTGTGGAGCCCATTATGGAACAGACCCTGGACCTGACCTCAGGGGACAGGAACATGCCTGTGTGTGCCCCCAGGAGGGACAAAATCCCCTGGGTTGGTTCCACCTGATGGTATTGCTGGACCAGGACATGAGGAGTCCCCAGGGAGGGACACGCATGTGATGTGTCCAGGTAACATGGGCAGATGGGTTTAGAGAGGTAGTTCTACTGGACAATAGTACATATACATGTTATTGTGTCACTGTTATAGAACATATGTTGGTAGTAATAGTCTACACAGTCCCGGAACATGTCCAACAACATGCATAGATATCCCCAATAACACATAATGTCAGATGTGCAGCAATCACAAAGCAGCCATACCACATGCATATATGGAACAATAGTGACCCTGACAATGGCATGCAGGTGAATAGTCTGTAACAGGCCAGCAATGATAGTATCCACACAGGAAACATGGCTACAATCACATAGCAGAAAGTGTGGTACAATACAATATCTGTCCCACTGGTAGGTAAGCTGTAGCCATACCTAATGAGTTGTGTGTACAGTTTGCCGTAGCTGATATGGTGTGGGGTGACAGAGATGTGTATTAAGAACTGTGGTAACCTTGCTGTATGAGTTGCTCAGACCTGTTTCCATTTTTATGTCTTTCAGCCAAGATGTCACATGCACATCTGCCAACATATTCAGCAGTCGAAAATGAAGTGCTGATCACGTATTTAATCCAGCACTACCATGTGTTGTTTGGCAGGGTCACCCATGACCAGCAGAAGCAGACCACCCTGTGGAATGACCTAGTCCACAGGGTCAATGATGTTGGACTGCACAACCGCAGTCATGAGCAGGTCCATCATCCTTGTGAGCATTAAAGCTGACATAACCAAAACAGTAGTACACATTCAGCAATGGGCCATAAAATTGTGAGATGTGGTGCACAGTACATGGCAGGGTGCAGAACAGGTGCACAGAAATACCATGTTCATGGGTGCAGTGGTATCCAGGGGAAGAGGATTCACCTAGTGCCACAGCACATGCATCACACACATGTATACTGTGGCCAGCATGGATTGACTATAGCTGCACTGCATGCTGTCGGGTACCATATGTTATGCATGTTGACAGAGGGGTAATAGGAGAACTGCGTGTACTTTCATTGTGCAACCTCACCTGTATATGTGTGTGTGCATGTGTGTGTGTGTGTGTGTGTGTGTGTGTGTGTGTGTGTGTGTGTGTGTGTGTGCGTCCTGGTGGGTAGTCAGTTTGTCTGTAGGATCACTCTGGTGAAGTGGAGGGAGGTTCATGCATGTAGGATGCTTGTGTGCATGTGTTTGTATGGCTGGCCATGTATGCACATGTGTGATTGTGGGGTGTTCATACAGCAGCACCTCCCTCTGGGATCATGCAGTGCATGTACATGGACTGCCATATTACATACCAGGGATACCTGTCATGTGTGTAATCACAGGACAGCTGATAGTATAATATGGTCTGTAGCATGGAACAGGCATCCAGAGGGAAGGTAGACACCAGGTCACCCTTAATATTGCATTCACCAGAGAGGTCACCTACAACCCACATATGCAGCACAACAGATGCATTGGGAAAGTATTAGTCAACACCAGGGAGTGTATCCAAATATTACAGGTGTCACATGATAGGCTGAAGGAGCAGCATATCTGGCATGTACTGATCATCGCATACACATGACACACCAATACGTGATATTATGGATAGAACATAGTAGCCCACACATATAGGGGTCATGCTCATGATGTCTGGACATACAGAGGGTGCATACCAAATGACAGCAGGAGGCCATGTATAGCCACTACACACAGGTCAGGCAGGTAAAGTAGCAACAGTCCTTGTGTTGTGACCGCTTGTGTAGGCATTTAGAGGACTGATATGCTACTGAGTGGTATAAATGTGTGTATGTTAACAAGTGTGATGCAGGATGGGGTACCACATGGACATATACGTGGGACTGTCTGTAAAGCCATTGACAGGTAGGTATTATGTTCAGTGGCCGTGCACAGGAATGTGTGGTGACCATGCCTACTATATCCAGTTGTAGCAGGCATAGCCGGATGTCATGCAGGGCACCACATAGGCAGATGTCCCAGGGTGCTCGTGGTAGGGCCGCTGCACATTATGCCCCTGGCAGAGGTGACATAGCTGGTACCAGTAGGTGCATGTTTCAGGCTGTCATGGCGGTGCAGGCATGTATAGAACGTTACCACAGACAGGGCCTGAGGCTGTAGAGGGCTGCTCTCACATCTGCAAATGACAATGCCCGTGAACTGGCTGGTGCCATCCGTGGATTAACTGAGTTCATGGATATATGGTCTGGTGAGATGGTAGCCCTCATTGACCGTGGTCTGTCCATGCTTGAACATATGGTGGGAGTGTGGCGACGGCCACATGGATGTAGGCCAGCAACACCAACAGCTGGTAGTCAATGTGGACATGCTAGGATACAAAGGGGCTCCTGTAGTGGCAGTACCAGCCCCAGCACAGTGGGGGGGTGCTTTCCACACCACACCACAGCAGGCCACAAGCACATGGTCCTGGCCAGTCCCAAGAGGGACCTTGTACCAGCGGACATTTGTCATTGTCAGGTGAGAGTAGCACATCAAGGTCTGTACCTGGACGTGCCCATGGAATCCCTGGCAGGCACAGTCCACATGTCCATGGCTGGAGGCAGTGAACTGCACACCCTGCCAGGTATGGTCTACAGCTATCCATGAACACCTGTGTAGGGAAGCCACATGGAAGAATTGAGTGCATGCATACCCACAAACTATGCAAACACACCTAGGGCAACCCCATACCTACACACACCACATCACCATGCCCAGCTCACCACAGTACACCCCTCACCCACACACATAGTGTCAAATGTATGGCCCACCCTTGGCCTCTGGCAAACCAACATCACACCCTGTGCATGTGATGTTACCTGTGCCACATCCCTATCATGCATACCATCAATGCAGGGACAGGCTTATATGGTTCTGATTCACATGGTGACTGTACAACAGTGTACCACAGTACTACCGTGTAACATGTTGTAGGGAGTAACGTGTAATGCGTATATGGCAGGTAGTGTAGCCATCCAGCAATGATGCCTTAGCTGTTAGTAACACTGGTTGGTTGTGGTCTGTATAATGTTATTCATTTGTGTTGTAGGTGTACATGTGTCAGCACAAGGATGCTCTGTGAATATGGTGATACCTGTGCCACATCCCTGTCATCCATACCATCAATGCAGGGACAGGCTGATATGGTTCTGATACACATGGTGACTACACTACAGTGTACCACAGTACTGCAGTGTAACATGCTGCAAGGAGTAAAGTATAATGCATATATGGCAGGTAGTGTAGACATCCAGCAATGATGCATTATAGCTGTTAGTAACACTGGTTGATTGCGGTCCCTAGAATGTTATCCATTTGTGTTGTAGGTATGCATGTGTCCGCATGAGGATGGTCTGCAGTCATATTTCACAATGGGGTATGGCATTGTGAGACACCATGGCTGTGACATATCTGGGGTACAGTTGAACACATGGACAGGTGACCAGCTGAGGCGTGTATACCCTGCAACCTGATGTAGACCCATCCACATACGCGCACACTGTTACTTGGCAACACTGGGACTAGACCCCTACCTAGCTTTGTAGTGATACTGAAGTCTGTGGCTTACATTGCACACACTACACAGCATTTAGGTTGAGGTGTGTCCCAGGTTACATGTTACATGCAGAATGTCCCCAGACATGTACAGTATGCTAATGGGGGATGTAATGGGTGTATATAGACAATATGTAGTTTGACATACCATCATATACTCATTAACAGACACATAACAGCCAGACACACATCCAGGATACCAGGGCCTATCGCTGCTAACTAACCTGACCGTGTGTCCAATGTGTTACAGGTAGGCTGCACACAGCACATGCATAACTGGCTTGGATTGTGGTATCAGTTACCTATATGGTTGATGGTGACAGTGTTAACCATAACGTGGTACATGGGACATATACCGGGTGTACCTTGGTGTAATGACAGTGTACACAGATACCACATCCCCCAGTGGATATTCTACTCCCTGAAACCCATGATGAGACACTGCCATAGCCACCATCAAACATTGGCCTCGGCTGCGATACAACCCATAGTATACCACAACAGTGGTACTACAGGGATATGCATCTAATGCACATGCCACACATGTAGTTGGGTGTTGCATTGTCATGCCTCATCTATGGGCAGCAACAACACTATCTGTACTACTGTGTGGCAATTGGTATTGTAATAGGAGTATGTGGCCTCAGAATGATGTACCCTACAGATATACGGACATTCACAGCTACACACACATGCCAGAACACAATGGGTATCTCATGCCTATCAACCCATTTGTAAAACACTGTTGTGCTGGTGCTGCAAGGCTCATGTAGTTGGTATGGGGGGGCTTAACAGGGTACATGTAATGTCCCATACAGCAGCAGCCACAACTGACTATGGCACTGGGTGTCGCGTTGGTTGTGAAGGCACTCATGGAATTCCCAAGTACAGGTGTGCTAACACACAGACACTGCTATACTCAATCATGCACATGTACACGTGTCAGTACAGGGGTGCATTGCTGCGGGTGGTCATAACTGTGTACCTAGCTATTGTCCAAGGGGAGATGGGTTGTGTAGGAGTTGTGTGTACAGTGGTATCCTGCCACCTGCCAGGTGGCAGCAGGCAATCTATCAACTGACACTTCTGTGGTGACCCTCAGGGTGAGGATGACATGCATCAGCCAATCCTCCAGGTGCCTGCTGCACATGGCCACTGAGATGATCAAGTTTACATATATGCAACATGCATTATAACACATGGTTAGTGTCTGTGATGGAGATCTGTAACCAAGCATGTTCTTTTGACTGTGGTAGTGTAGTGGAGGTACCCATGGCATGTGGTGCATACAGGGTGACATCTCCTATATGTGCCAGTTCTTACACAGCTGGGAAGACATGTCAGTGTCAATCAAGCTTAGGTTGCCTGTACATATCCCAGCTGGATACCTGCCATCTGCACATCTGTACAGGGACTGACAGTCATCAGCTTGGCAAGTAGCTATGCAGTAGCCTGAGTGTGTTGACAGACAGACATCTGACAACAATATGTATGTCGGAAGCCATCACTAGCATGTGCTGTACAGACTGCAGTCTATTGTTGCATTCTACATGACGGATCATTACCCAGTAAAGGGTATATACTGTGACACAGCTCACACACCAGGGATACAACAGGATGGCCTCAGTGTCCAGCTATGCCTGCAAGTGTACCTGTTGTCAGTGCTACATTTAGCACTCTGCTCTTGCCTGGGTTAGCACTGTCAACAGTAGTACTGCCATGATACACTACATGCCAGTGTGACAGCATATACCCTGGGCTACTACACCTGTATGTAACACATTCACATGGATAATAATGCTGTACAGGCCTCATAAATGTCTGTGTCCCACACATGACACTCACACCCCTTGCTACTGTAATGACAGCACATAGGCTCATGAATTGTACATGGCATTACATACACTTATTACAGATTATCAGACTGGATGGTGTGACCTGGTTACCAGGGCTAAGCCATGGTTAACAAGTATCAACACTGCTGCAATATACCAGCTTAGCTGATTTGTGCACTGGTAAGCGTAGCCTACACTGTGTAAGTGCCCATACATTTACACATAGCTCAGCACTGCCTGGCTTCACATAAACCCACACAAACGCACTTAAAGCTGTTCAAAACTGCCTTGACCACTCTGTATCTGACAGCCCTTGTTCTACCCAACAACAAAATGAACATCCCATATTCACCAGCTGAACAGGAGAGGGCAGCAACTGACCCTTCGACATGCTAGAAATAGTGAAAAAGATTGCTGTGTAACTGATGTCAGAAAGGACCTATAGGGAAACGGGTACTCAACAGAATTTAGGTGAATGAAGTACTTTTCGTTTGTTTAAGAGTGCTTTACCTGTATACAAAATGCTTTAGGAGCAAGTGCTGAGCTTTTCAGAGTATAGGCTGTTTAGACTGCAAGTAGAACAGTTCTAAGGGAAAAATTGAAGAGCAGACTTGGCGGAGCCAGAAAAAGTTTAACCTTGTTTAACCGGCACGACCACGCAAAGCCATGCAAAGGCAGATTTTAAGCAGTGAACTACAAAAGAGCTAGGAATGGTCCCAAACAACCAATTACCAAATAACTAAATACACAGAAAATGCAGAGACAGTGATAAATTAGTTACACAGGCTAGCACACTTTAGTGGGCAGCCTCCACAGTTCAATTAAACAAACAAACAGCAAACTTTCGACTAAATTCGACTAAATGTAACTTTAAGTGCAATTTTTAAAATAAATGCAGTAATCAGTAAAAAACAGTTCAGGCTAGTTTAAAGTAAGCAGCAGAAGCTATTTTCAGTGAAAAAAAAGCAAAGATACTTAAATCCAGAAGGTAGTCGCTTTTTCGAGTTCCTTGCTGTTAGGACCACTCTGTAAACCCACGTGGAGCTTGTCTGAGCAATATAGCCAGAAAAAAACACCCAGAGGCAGATTTTAAGCAGTGAACTACAAAAGAGCTAGAAATGGTCCCAAACAACTAATTACTAACAGCTTCTTGTGCTGAGGTCACTTCCCCCAAGGATAGGTAGGCTGCTCAAGGCTCCCCACTCCCACTGGTGAGCAAAGAAACTTCCTTTTATCCAAGTAAGGTAATGGACAACACAGGAACTACACCACAGCCCAGAATACAGCAATGCCTGTATACTGGTCTAAACTAGTCGAAAAAGGTGGGAAAACAAGGATTATTTTTTTGTTTTTTTTTTTTTTTTGCAGAAATACACAGAAAATGCAGAGACAGTGATAAATTAGTTACACAGGCTAGCACACTTTAGTGGGCAGCCTCCACAGTTCAATTAAACAAACAAACAGCAAACTTTCGACTAAATTCGACTAAATGTAACTATAAGTGCAATTTTTTAAAAAAATGCAGTAATCAGTAAAAAAAACAGTTCAGGCTAGTTTAAAGTAAGCAGCAGAAGCTATTTTCAGTGAAAAAAAAGCAAAGATACTTAAATCCAGAAGATAGTCGCTTTTTCGAGTTCCTTGCTGCTAGAACCACTCTGTAAACCCACGTGGAGCTTGTCTGAGCAGTATAGCCAGAAAAAAACGCCCAGAGGCGGATTTTAAGCAGTGAACTACAAAAGAGCTAGGAATGGTCCCAAACAACCAATTACTAACAGCTTCTTGTGCTGAGGTCACTTCCCCCAAGGATAGGTAGGCTGCTCAAGGCTCCCCACTCCCACTGGTGAGCAAAGAAACTTCCTTTTATCCAAGTAAGGTAATGGACAACACAGGAACTACACCACAGCCCAGAATACAGCAATGCCTGTATACTGGTCTAAACTAGTCGAAAAAGGCAGGAAAACAAGGATTATTTTTTTTGTTTTGTTTTTTTTTTGCAGAAATACACAGAAAATGCAGAGACAGTGATAAATTAGTTACACAGGCTAGCACACTTTAGTGGGCAGCCTCCACAGTTCAATTAAACAAACAAACAGTAAACTTTCGACTAAATTCGACTAAATGTAACTTTAAGTGCAATTTTTAAAATAAATGCAGTAATCAGTAAAAAACAGTTCAGGCTAGTTTAAAGTAAGCAGCAGAAGCTATTTTCAGTGAAAAAAAGCAAAGATACTTAAATCCAGAAGGTAGTCGCTTTTTCGAGTTCCTTGCTGCTAGGACCACTCTGTAAACCCACGTGGAGCTTGTCTGAGCAGTATAGCCAGAAAAAATGCCCAGAGGTGGATTTTAAGCAGTGAACTACAAAAGAGCTAGGAATGGTCCCAAACAACCAATTACTAACAGCTTCTTGTGCTGAGGTCACTTCCCCCAAGGATAGGTAGGCTGCTCAAGGCTCCCCACTCCCACTGGTGAGCAAAGAAACTTCCTTTTATCCAAGTAAGGTAATGGACAACACAGGAACTACACCACAGCCCAGAATACAGCAATGCCTGTATACTGGTCTAAACTAGTCAAAAAAGGTGGGAAAACAAGGATTATTTTTTTTTTTTTTTTTTTTTTTTTTTGCAGAAATACACAGAAAATGCAGAGACAGTGATAAATTAGTTACACAGGCTAGCACACTTTAGTGGGCAGCCTCCACAGTTCAATTAAACAAACAAACAGCAAACTTTCGACTAAATTTGACTAAATGTAACTTTAAGTGCAACTTTTAAAATAAATGCAGTAATCAGTAAAAAAACAGTTCAGGCTCGTTTAAAGTAAGCAGCAGAAGCTATTTTCAGTGAAAAAAAGCAAAGATACTTAAATCCAGAAGGTAGTCGCTTTTTCGAGTTCCTTGCTGCTAGGACCACTCTGTAAACCCACGTGGAGCTTGTCTGAGCAGTATAGCCCTATTTCACAATGGGGTATGGCACTGTGATAACACCATGGCTGTGACATATCTGGGGTACAGTTGAACACATGTCAAAGGTTACTAAACAGTAATTGCCTGTGCAACATGGACAGGTGACCAGCTGAGGCATGTATACCCTGCAACCTGATGTAGACCCATCCACATACGCGCACACTGTTACTTGGCAACACTGGGACTAGACCCCTACCTAGCTTTGTAGTGATAGTGAAGTCTGTGGCTTACATTGCACACACTACACAGCATTTAGGTCGAGGTGTGTCCCAGGTTACATGTTACATGCAGAATGTCCCCAGACATGTACAGTATGCTAATGGGGGATGTAATGAGTGTATATAGACAATATGTAGTTTGACATACCGTCATATACTCATTAACAGACACATAACAGCCAGACACACATCCAGGATACCAGGGCCTATCGCTGCTAACTAACCTGACCATGTGTCCAATGTGTTACAGGTAGGCTGCACACACTACATGCATAACTGGCTTGGATTGTGGTATCAGTTACCTATATGGTTGATGGTGACAGTGGTAACCATAACGTGGTACATGGGACATATACCGGGTGTACCTTGGTGTAATGACAGTGTACACAGATACCACATCCCCCAGTGGATATTCTACTCCCTGAAACCCATGATGAGACACTGCCATAGCCCCCATCAAACATTGGCCTCGGCTGCGATACAACCCATAGTATACCACAACAGTGGTACTACAGGGATATGCATCTAATGCACATGCCACACATGTAGTAGGGTGTTGCATTGTCATGCCTCATCTATGGGCAGCAACAACACTATCTGTACTACTGTGTGGCAATTGGTATTGTAATAGGAGTATGTGGCCTCAGAATGATGTACCCTACAGATATACGGACATGAACAGCTACACACACATGCCAGAACACAATGGGTATCTCATGCCTATCAACCCATTTGTAAAACACTGTTGTGCTGGTGCTGCAAGGCTCATGTAGTTGGTATGGGGGGGCTTAACAGGGTACATGTAATGTCCCATACAGCAGCAGCCACAACTGACTATGGCACTGGGTGTTGCGTTGGTTGTGAAGGCGCTCATGGAATTCCCAAGTACAGGTGTGCTAACACACAGGCACTGCTATACTCAATCATGCACATGTACACATGTGTCAGTACAGGGGTGCATTGCTGCGGGTGGTCATAACTGTGTACCTAGCTATTGTCCAAGGGGAGATGGGTTGTGTAGGAGTTGTGTGTACAGTGGTATCCTGCCACCTGCCAGGTGGCAGCAGGCAATCTATCAACTGACACTTCTGTGGTGACCCGCAGGGTGAGGATGACATGCATCAGCCAATCCTCCAGGTGCCTGCTGCACATGGCCACTGAGATGATCAAGTTTACATATATGCAACATGCATTACAACACATGGTTAGTGTCTGTGGTGGAGACCTGTAACCAAGCATGTTCTTTTGACTGTGGTAGTGTAGTGAAGGTACCTGTGGCATGTGGTGCGTACAGGGTGACATCTCCTATATGTGCCAGTTCTTACAAAGCTAGGAAGACATGTCAGTGTCAATCAAGCTTAGGTTGCCTGTACATATCCCAGCTGGATACCTGCCATCTGCACATCTTTACAGGGACTGACAGTCATCAGCTTGGCAAGTAGCTATGCAGTAGCCTGAGTGTGTTGACAGACAGACATCTGACAACAATATTTATGCCATAACTACATGTCGGAAGCCATCACTAGCATGTGCTGTACAGACTGCAGTCTATTGTTGCATTCTACATGACGGATCATTACCCAGTAAAGGGCATATACTGTGACACAGCTCACACACCAGGAATACAACAGGATGGCCTCAGTGTCCAGCTATGCCTGCAAGTGTACCTGTTGTCAGTATTACATTTAGCACTCTGCTCTTGCATGGGTTAGCACTGTCAACAGTAGTACTGCCATGATACACTACATGCCAGTGTGACAGCATATACCCTGGGCTACTACACCTGTATGCAACACATTCACATGGATAATAATACTGTACAGACCTCATAAATGTCTGTGTCCCACACATGACACTCACACCCCTTGCTACTGTAATGACAGCACATAGGCTCATGAATTGTACATGGCATTACATACACTTATTACAGATTATCAGACTGGGTGGTGTGACCTGGTTACCAGGGCTAAGCCAAGGTTAGCAAGTATCAACACTGCTGCAATATACCAGCTGAGCTGATTTGTGCACTGGTAAGCGTAGCCTACACTGTGCAAATGCCCATACATTTACCCATAGCTCAGCACTGCCTAGCTTCACACAAACCCACACAAACACACTTAAAGCTGTTCAAAACTGCCTTGACCACTCTGTATCTGACAGCCCTTGTTCTACCCAACAACAAAATGAACATCCCTTGCAGGTCTTGAACCCAGGACCCTGTACGCTGAAGTCACAGCACTTAACCACTACACCATGACCACTGTGAAGACAGTTGTTGTTTTACCAATATAGCTGTCAATACACATATTGAGTAGTATTGAACAATTGCCTTTAGTTCCTAAATTATGTTGTCCTTGTTATTAATATGACTGTTGCATCACATATGTTGTTTTATCATAATGTACACATAGCAGATACATACGGTGAGATACATCTGAGAGGGTATACACGACTGTGAGGTTTACTCATGACAGGAATATGGTTTTATACATATAATGGGTCAATATATGTCTACATGTACATACACATGTATACCCATACATATGTCTGTATACACATCTGTATAGTGCAACATATATATGGCCATGTGTACATCTCTTCATATGTACACATATATATATATATATATATATATATATATATATATATATATATATATGTATATACATATATGTATATCTATATATATGTATATATATAGATATACGTCTATGTATATATAGCTATATATGTATGCACATCCTATGTGTACAGATATGCCTAGTTATGTTGGTATATATGTAGATATCTTTAAATATATGTGCATACATATCTATCCTGATATACTACTACTGTCAATATATATGTAGATAACCGGGTTCATTTTATAATTTCGGAATACTGAAATAACTAATTTCAGTATTTCGAAATCAAACAGTCGAAAACTGAAAATCGCGAATGTGCATAATCGCGAATTTGAATATCTTGAATTCCTGGTTATGGCTTACGGTACGTGGTATGCAGTGTTGGGAGTGTATCATGTATGGATGTAGGTGCAATTGAAGGTAAGTGAGTGTTTTGTAAGGGTTTTGTGTAGGTGTGGGAGTGTGTCTGAATGTGTGGATGAATGTATATGTGTGATGTTTGTGTGTGTGCGAGGGACTGTGAAATGTGTGGGTGTGTGTTTCCTTTTTGTGTCTGTTTGTGCAATCTCAGAGTTCATATATATAAGTAGGGGGGTGTGAGGGTGCAGCCCCCCTGCTTACATGTAGTGTTGGTTTGTTTGTTTGTGTTTTTGTGTTTGTGTGTGTTTTGTTTGTTGTAGTGTGGGTTGGATGATGTATGTGTTGTGTGGTGTATGGTTTGTATGTGTTCGTGATTGTGTGTTTCGAGATTGTGTGCTGTCGGGATTATGGACGTTCGGTATTTCAGTATTTCGAAATTATAAAGTGTGCATATGTATCTCTATCTATATATGTGTATACATATATTGCTCTGTATATGTATATATCTGAGTGCTTATATGTTTATCTATGTGCATATACATATCCATCTATGTATGTTGATATGTATATGTGTATATGTCTATATAGATATCTGGAGAATTATATATAGATATATGCTCACCATATGTCCTGAACATGGAGTGGAACCCTACCTCAGCTCCTATAGTCACAACTTCATACTGCAAGGGGGTGTCAGGTATGTATTGCAGGTATATTTGTAGACTATTGCTACTGTAATAGGGATTGTCTTCATAGACATGGTGTTTGTGGGAGGTCACATCTGCTTTTAACATGTGTGCCATTGGCTACTGACAGACATCCTAAGGACATCATAGTACAGTACCACTGCTAGCACAGTAATGCTCCTGTGGACTACAGCAGAGATATTGCCCAATATATGTGGACAGTCTGACACACCTGGACAGTCCAGAGGTATACATAGAATCCCTTAGTGCAAGACATGTGGACCAATCCTGACAATGTGGATGTTAACAGCCATGTAGATGGGTATAACACGTACCTACTGGTATACATTTGCCCCCATAGGTTATGCATTATAATAACCGCTGGTACAGAGGTGCCATGGCCACATACTACCCACTATATATTGACATACATCTGTACAGCATCCCACTGCTCTGTCTGACATACATGACTATTATGGTGGCCCGGCAGCAGTACATCTGGCAATTATCTGGACATGGCATCTCACTGGGTAAGTACACTAAGCTGCTAGGCATTTAAAAAGCACTGTGCAGGCTACAGGTAGACTGGCTCAACTCTGGCCTACATTTCCTATGGGGGAATGCACATGTACCAGCATATATAGCAGGTTTTACAGGCATGTCACAGCACAGAGTATGATACACCTGTGTGAAAGTGCATAAACACAAACAATGTGAATACAGCCATAGCCACATATGGTAAGCTAGAGTAATATTACAGTACATGGACTATCTGTTTCAGCACCATCCTCATATGTGCCACTCACACACTAACCCTACATATGCTGGGCTGCTACACAGTGTGGTCCGATGGCTGTGGTATGGGATATCTGTGTGTATGGCCCTGCAAACATGTAAGCCAATAGGATAACATACAGTGGAGCAGCATGTAACATCAGATAGAACAGGTCCCAGAACAATGACATCTACCACAGTCTGTATACAGGCCAAAGTACATATTAACAATACACACACTGTCAACAATCACAAGTACACAGACCTCAGTACTGTACACACAACCACAGAATGTCCAGATTATGTCATAAAATATAACCCTTACTATACATAACATGTGTAGCAGTCTGATATCTCACTGGCTTGTTATCAGATATGATGTCACTAATTATGGTGTACAGCACATATGCACCTCTTACTGCATGACAGAGTTGTGGCTGTAGGCACATACACAGGGCCATTATTGACATGTTGCTGTGATAACTTCAGACATTTACTGTTGTAACAAGGTTTGTTGCAACATATGTCCTATGAGGGATATGAAGCCAGTAATTCTCACAGCTGTCATCATCTACAGACTGCAATCCTCACACTACCTTCTGCAGTTCACAGATAGGTGCTCTCTGAGTAACACATGAAACAAAAGGCACCACACACTGCCTAGTCTGCAGATGACCCTGCAGATGGTGGTTCTTCATAAACATAGCACTGATATGGCAGATATTAAAACAGGTAGGACAGCCATATCCACACACACCCTGTTAAACCAACATTACTTCAAATGCAGTATAGCAGCACTTAAAGTCTGTAGTCAGGTCAGGCACATTCCCCTCCTGTGTTTTGCCCTGTTTCCACAGTGTATGTTGTTAGAGGTAAATCCCCAATCCATCTGAGATGCTGTTTGTCAAACAACAGATTGAGTTCCTGCCTGGGGCCACACCAGACAAACACAGTGCTCAAATGTGCACAGGGCTGCTATATCCTGGTTTACTTTTTTTTCTTTAATACCCGGTGTGAGGCGCACACACCTGCTTAGGCAATGTAAAGGGTGCTAGGCAGCCTCAGACACACCCCTTGCCTAGCTGTGCTAAGCTAGGAGTAAATCTGAGCCACAGGGCTCCAATCCACTTACAGTATGCCTGACAGACCCCCCCCCCAATGATGTCAGCTAACTCCTAGGCTTGAACCAAGCAATTCATGCTCTTTATTTTATTTATTTATTTTATTTTACATTTGTTGACCAGGCTAGTCTAACTGGATATATGTCCATTTTCAGTAGAGGCTCGGGGAGAAAAGCTCCAAACTGACCACAGTAATAACAAAAGTTAAAGATTACAATAAAAATAAACAAACAAAACAGTAAGTAACTAGGTAGTAGTTTACAATAGAATAATAAATAGCAGTTATTTCAAATACATTGTATTGTACATAAAATGACAACGAACAGAATTTAGGACATGATCTTCAGACGAATAAAATACTTAAATGTTACAGAAGTTTTACAGTTCACTCTTTCATTCATGCTAAACAATATTGTCTAGTTTTAAAGTAGAAACTAGGAAGTAGTAGAACAGGGGTGAAATTCTAGTCAGGGTTACTACAAGGGCATAACCAGTGTGTTCTAAGGAATAATTAGAGTTTTTGTTTGAAGAGGGGTAGGGAAGGAGGTAATGTAGGTTCACTAGGTAGAAGGTTCCAGCTTTTGCCAGCTGTGTTTGAAAAGAGAGTCACCTGCCATGTTGTTAGACTTGTTTATGCTAATAGTTTATTTGATGAGCATAGGGCATTGAGATTTTTATAGGGGATTATGAGGTTAGAGAGTATTGGAGTTTTGTTTGGTTCATTAAGGACCTTATGGGCAATGGTAAGTTGGTTAAATTGAAGCTGATTCTGTAGCTCAAGCCAACCAAGTTGTTTTAGATTGTGACAATGATAGGTTCTGAAGGGGTTTCCAGTGGCAAATCAGGCAATGTTATTATAGGAGCTAGTTAGTTTGAGCAGGTTGTTTTTAGTTAGGTTTGTGTAAATTAGTGAGGCATAGAACAGTATAGAGATTAGAAGTGAGTGGTCGATAGTGGTTCTAGTTGTAGAGGTAAGGAAGGGTCTAATCCTCTATAGGGAGCCCATTTTTCTGTTAACTTTTTTTATAGTGTTGTTAATGTGAGAGTCGAAATTAAGGTTATCTATTGTAATTCCAAGGAGTTTGGTGTTGGAGTAAGGAGTAATAAGGGTACCATTATTAGAGATGACTGAGAAGTCTAATGGTGTGGACTTACGGGTAGGAGTAAAGAGTAGGAGTTTTGTTTTTTTTGGGATTCAAGAGGAGACAACACTTTAAAAACCATGACTCTACTGTGTTAAACACCTTTTGAGTTATGGATTGTAGTTCAGAAAAAGAGCTGGCTGTGCAAATAAGTGTAGAATCGTCTGCATATTGTATGCAGGTAGCTTGTGGAATAGCTAAATGCAGATCATTTATAAATATTGAGAAAAGTAGAGGACACCCAATGTGACTGGCAGGAGGGATGATAGATTATTCTCCCAGAGCATTGCTTGCTGCCTATTGCTGAGGTAGGAAGTGAACCACTGTATTGCTACTGAGTCAAAAGAAAGTGATTTTAGAATGTTTATAAGTAAAGGGTGGTTAACCATGTCGAAAACTTTTGAAAGATCAATAAAGAGAGCTGAAGAGAGACTATTATTATTACAGTTTCTGTTAATAGAATCAGTAAAGGAAGGAAAGGCAGTAGTGGTGCTATGGAATGGCCTAAAACCATGCTGGGTATTTACTAGTAAGTTATGCTGAATTCAATGGTTAAGCAGCTGGAGATGAATGCATCTTTCCATGATTTTAGCTAAAGGAGATGGTAGAGCTATAGGTCGGTAGTTGGAGTATTCATTTGAGTTACCCCCCTTTATGTAGGGGAATACTGTGAGAAATTTTCCATATGGCTGGGATGGTTCCCTCCTTTATGGTTCTGTTCATAAGAATAGATATGGGATAGGCTACAGATGTATCTGCTTTTTGCAAATATTCAGCTGGGATCTGGTCAGCAGAAGGAGCACAAGGCTTCAGTTTTTGGATGAGTTTGTAAATATAATTAGTAGAGATGGGTTGTAATTTGAAATTGAGAAGAGGGCTATTATTGGGGATAGGAAAGCTAGAGTTATCAAGGGATAGTTGGCTGGCCTGGGATTGTATGGCTTCAGTAAAGAAGGTGTTAAAGGTATTAGCAGTTTCGATTGGGGTCTTGAGATTTGTGTCTGTTGGGCTTACACTGTTAGGAGCTGACTAGCATACAGAGGAAATCTGGGATTCACTATCATTCCCCTCATTTGCATAGGATTGACTGCTAATGCATAGTTACATGTCTCACACTGAGTCTCCCCCCTTAGCAACCACTATTCACTGGCCTTGTTGTCTTCTGCCTGCCATTTATTATAATGGCAGAATAGTGATTTTAGTTAGAATGCTTATATTAGGTTTATTTTCTTATTTTCCCCCAGATCCCATTTGCATGCCGCTGCCCTACTCTTAAACAGTCGAGAATGGCTAAAAAAAATTAAAGTTGATTTTTTTTTTTCAACTGTTTTCCATGCCAATGGCCTTATACGTGTTCATAGGCATGCTTTCTAAATGATATCCACCCTTTATTTGGAGCTGTCATGGCTCCATTTTGGAATTTGCAGAAATCTACTCCATTAATGGCGGAGTACATTTCTGCAGATTACACTAGTCCTGCACGGTCAGTTTCCAGCTTCCTGGATTGCAAGTTCACCTCATTTGCATGGATTTCTCTTGCAAATGGGGTAATTTGTATACAGGGGCTGGGTCCATGCAGGACTAGTGCAGGAGAGCTCGTGCACACCCTTAGAGGTTATTCCTGGATCGCATGGCAGACATATTGCCTGCTGGAGCTCCTGCACTAATCCTGCACGCCGGGAATATTCTGTTATCCCCACTGTGCCGCAATCTAAGCAACAGCCCCCGTTGCTGTTCACTTAGGTGCCTTTTCGTGAAATGCACTTTTGTGAAATACAACTCACCTAATTATGTTTCGCTGAAACATAATTTTGTTGGGTCGAGGTAGACCCATATATATATATATATATATATATATATATATATATATATTTATATATATATATATATATATATATATATATATATAGAAATATATATATATATATTTATATATATATATATATATATATATATATATATATATATATATATATATATATATATATATATATATATATATGTGTGTGTGTGTATGTATATATACAGGTCTACTTCACTTGACCTAAAACTCATTTGACTGACTTTTATTTGACCGACACCCAAATGACCTAAATTTCAAATGACTAACAACTCATTTGACTGACTCTCATTTCACTGACTTTTAAGTCATAGACTTGCTATGGGTTTCTCTTCACCTGTGACTTGCTTGTGATAAAAAGAATTACTGCAACTTACAGTGCTGACTGTCAGAACACAGATAGTCATGTAGAAATTAGTGCTGTAGTTCTAAATGTGGGTTTGTCTCTACATTTTTATGGGAAGTATGTAAAGTAATTTCACAAATGTTTTGTGCATTCCCAGCAGTGGCAGCGTGTAGAGTACTGTAAGGCAGGTTAAAGCTATATGACTTTTTCCCCACTATAGTGCGATCCTGGAGTTAGTATATATAATTATGGGGGGCACACCTAGTTTAGTTGTACATTGTCCCGTTTCTGTTAAGAGGGTAAGTAAGTAGTTTTTTAAGTTCTGGAAAGAGTTAGTTATTGGTGTTCTAAGTGTGCATGTCTATGGTTTAACATTTAGTATGTTGAAAGTCAGCATTGTAAGCTGTTGGTGAAATGAGAGTCAGTCAAATGAGTTGTCAGTAATTTGAAATTTAGGTCATTTGGGTGTCGGTCAAATGAAAGTCAGACAAATGAGTTTTAGGTCAAGTTAAGTAGACCCATATATACACATGCATAATATGGCTATAGGGCTAGCCACCCGGTGGTGTAAACCTTGGGTCAAGATGATTGTCACTGTTGAAGTGACACCCCGACCCCACGTAAAAAATGGGAAAAGGGGTTGAGGATGGATGGAAATACATGCATAATATATATATATATATATATATATATATATATATATATATATATATATATATATATTTATTTGCATTCTCACATACATTTCTATTTGCAGGTATGTGCAGTTATGTAATACAACTTTACACCATTATCGTACCATTATTTTAAAGCCTATGTAAATTAAACTGAAAAAGGAAAATGTAAAAATACTTACTGTAAAACTCAAACATTCTCACCTAAACCTGTACAACCCACTCAGCAAGCTGGCTGGCCATTCACCCCTGCAGGTCATCATACCTGTTTCAACATTGTTGCCCAGAGCAGATGATCCCTGTGAGGGATGACAGGTGGTCAACCATCTCCTGCAAGATGTCAATTTTCTTCAACTCAGTGCCACCCACCGCATTCAAGTTTCTGCAGGTACAACTCCTGTGAGAGGTACACCCTGAGTTTACACTCCTTCCTGACCATCTTGGAGCTTGACCTTATGTCTTCACAGATGCTGTCATAATTAGAAATGACAGAACCAAAGTGATGATTGCAGGGCAGAGGTTTAGAGGATGGGAACTACACCCTCTGAGGTATGAAATCACCATACCCAGCCCATGCTGGCCATACAGGGGTATTACCCATCGAAGTGATAACAGTGTCAAGTTTGGTTTACTAATTGCATTGAAGAAGTCACATGGAGGTCTGTTGTTCTTTTTTTAGTGCATATGCACAGATCATTTTGGCATGACAAGGGAAATAAGTGATTATTCCATCAATTTCACGTGTGTGCTTCTACATATATTTGCTTAGCCAGAGTAATGTTTTTACCTGAATTCCACGATGTCATTATGATCATGCATTATTAAGTTATGGAGGCATGAGCTTTGAAGTAGTCCTTGAGGTACTCCTTTCATAACTACTATTTTGTAACTGAACTGCATTAATAACCTATGGCTTTAGTCAAACTAAGTGACTGTTAGGAAGTGATACGATGTTGCATATTATGCTGGGTGATTAAGGATAAGGCTTTAATAGAATCCAACCTAAATGTTAAATTAGTCCATATTTATTTTTAAATGGAGACATGCTGTGTGCTGCTGCACTATCCCATGGTTAGAGCAGCTGAGCTCAACTCATCCACAAGTACCCAAAGTCTATCTATACCTACAGCACCATATTAGTGGTAATCATAGACATCTGAGCAGCTGAGTTTCATTTGCAAATGAAAAGTATACATGGATCTGAATTTCTTTCGGTAGCTCTAAAGCTGCCATGTTTACCAGTGATCAGCCAAGTTTGGCGCCATCTACTGTAGGAAAGCATGAACCTTTTAAAGTTAGCTAAAACCAACTAAGATATTGACAGCTATGCAAATTCAGTTTAATGGATGTTTGCTTTGAAGAAAATATTTTCTTTTACTCTGAAGTGAATGATAAATGCTATCAATACTTCTTTTCATTTTTTGATCATGCTCTACAGGTTGGTGTTGGAAAAGATTAACAGGACATTCAACAGTTTGGAAGTCTACTTTACTTTACAGGAATATCGTCTGGTGTCAGGATAATTCAATGAAATCTGTACTGTGGTTGCACTCATCCTTATATTAATGACGGTATATGATTTTACCTTGAACCTATGTTTCAGGGCTCTTTTTTATGGTGCTGCAGGCATAGATTGGAAACTGACTACGGTGCAAGGAATGCAAGGCTGCGTTCAGTGCTTTGTTGCAGGAGGGATGAATGGTTTCATTTCTGCAAATCAAGCTTCACTAGGAGTACTCCTGTAGGTTTACTATCAAAAGGTTGAAATTCATATGGTCTAACATTCATTTGATTGACCCATATGGTCGACACATGAATATTAAATAGTTCATTTGGTCGACAGGACGTACATGCAAATTACCTGTCGACATTATGTTGAAAACAGGGCAAGGATATACCCTCATCGGCACTGTTGTGTGATCTCGGAGTTGTAATATATAAGTAGCAGGGGGTGTTGGGGGTGCAGGGGGTACTACTGTCAGTGTTGCAGGTGTTTTTTGACCATTAAAACTTTGACATTTTTTTCAGTATTTTGAACGTTTGGTGTAATGACTTTCAACGTTATGACTGGTGAATGAATTTCAACATTTTGATAGTAAACCACCCCGTATATTATTTTAGGTAAGTCATGATGCATCAAGTATCCAGATAGTGGAAAAACAATTACCACCCTGAGAAGAGCCACATCTTCATGAGGACCCTCACGACACATGTAAAAGGGACCAAAACAAGTTGAGAGATTAAAGGTATATAATTAAATGATTCTTGATATAAATGTTGCTGAAGGGCTGCATAACGACACAGTTCAGGAAAAGGGACAGTGATATAGTGGGATATGCCAGAATAAGCTCAAGGCATAATGCAGTTACCTGTAACAGTACCAGTGGGGGACCTCCTACAATTATTCTTTTAACACTTGATGAGGAACACCTTCTCATCATATGGTGAGATGACTACCACACTGATGAGGATGGTACGGGCATAGTCAGAGGTGGTGTTTGCACTGGCAATTACCCACATCAGCAGCATACACAGACATCCATTCAGTGAAGTTAGTGCATCCACCATGACAAATTCACATAATGAAGATGACTGCAGGGGTTAACTGCTTGCATGTAACACGAAAGTTCCTAACAAGAGCTGAACCCATTTCTGCCCATCGTGAAAGTTAACTGAGTGTGCATGTTAAGTGCCCTCCATGCTTCATTACACAACCTTCATTACAGTGATCCAAGGTCTCAGTAATAATGTCACCAGTTAATCCTTCACAGGGTCAACAGCAGAAATGAGCAGTTCCACTGCACCAGCACAACTGGAACATGTCATTTACAGAAAGGCTGTTGATGATGATAGCGTAACAGTTATATTAATGACACAGCCTGAGAACAGTGGCACACAGTCACCAAGTTTAGTGGGAGGATAACACACCCCAGAGCAGGTGCATAATTCTGCAGGAAGTGAGACAGGATTACAAATTAAATACATATGTAGACCAATTCACAGCCTCTGTCATTAAACTCAGTATCCTACAGATTGCGTAGAGGTGATCTGTGTCTGGCATACAAGACATCCTCCGACCCAATATTGATTTACTGCACATTGGCAGGTCAAATGGCAGCAGAAATGCTCAGTCTAGGAATCATACCTCTTCTGCAACATCAACAGAACAGTTTGGAGGGACAGGTAACTCTCACAGAGGACAATACTGATTTGGAATAAACTCCCCATCAACATAAAAAATGTCATCCCTGTTCATTTTCAAGTACAGCTTGGATATATGGATGGGAAAAAGAAAATTGACCCCAAAGCTGCCCCCTATACTACTAATGGACAGAAGCAGCTCCTAAATGCTGTATCCCATGCATGGGTCCCCTCAAATTATTTATGGTATGATCCTATTTATTCTCAATAAGGGTAATATATAATCATAGACACTTGGATGGGTAAGGCTAATCCCTAACCAAATGGGAAAGGTTAATTCAAAAACAAAAAAAAGGAACTGGCTAGGCTTAAAATGGCTCACAAGGGCAGCTAGTCCTTACCTATGAACCCATGAACCTATATCTATCTATCTATCTATCTATTTATCTATCTATTTGTATATAGAGATATAGATAAAGATATATTATATATTATTTATATACAGAGAGAAAGACAGAGTATAAATTAATGTAACCAGTTCACGGCCTAAACACTCATGCCAAGGCACACAATTTCATATCTCCAACATTTGCCCCAGTGTTGTACAACTCTTTCATTACAAGCCACATTGTACTTAGCATATGTGCATCACCTTCTTGCACCTATAGTAGAACTTTGAAAACCATTCCATTGGCTAGATTTCTACTACTGCTTCTGCAACTGTGTTCTAGGAACCTGCAATGCATACATCAGACTAGATTTCCTCATTCCTGACTTGAATTGCCTCCTTACATTGCAAGTATTGCATTCCAGTTATTATTTTTCTTCATCTCCAACTCTCTTTTTTCCCTGAAACAATGGGGAATATGTATGCTGCTTTTTTCACCTTTACTTTTCTGCTGGGAGCATGTCAATGTCTGAATGTCTTCTGTGTTACATTAATTCTTCAGTTCCAGTCTTCCACTCATCATTTTTGTAGTGACATGATCTTGATCACCTTATTCTCTTTTTTGATTTATGGCATCATATTCCTATGCAATGTTCAGGACACTGTCTTACCAAAGTATGAAACATGCAATAATAAATCAACATACCCTGAGTTTATGTTTCAAATTACACAATTCATCATTCTGTATTGTTGGTAAATTCCACTGTAAGCTGCATACCAATGTTTAAAGAGTGACTGCGGCCTCCAGGCATAGTTTAATTTCCTAATTTTTCTTATGTAGGCCATAGTCTTAGTATTCATGTTTCCCTGAAGCATTCCCCTCTCAAAATTCATACAATTTCATTTCTTTGTACTAAATCACAGTTAATGTATATTCAACCTTATAGTGATCCACAGAGATAAACCTATGCATCCCTGATCATCACAGCAATCCTAGAGTCATCAGCAAGCATAGCAATCCTACTCCACCACCTAGAATGCCTCAAGGAATCATTAAACATGACCAATTCATGCAACAAAACTTGCAGCATCTCACTTTTTACTGTTTTTAGAAACATCTCATTTCTAAATATTTCCCCTGCTTCCATTGCGTCAACCAGTTTAATATCTACCTAACCAGGTTTTGACTCTACCCCATGGTCTTTACCCATCCACCACCAGAACTGCACAACCTCAGACAACTTCATGAAGTTCAGTTGCACCAACATCACCAGAGCTTACTCTGTTCTTTGCACTGGCAATGCAAACATTAAACTGAACTAGGCTGCACTGGTATGACCTCTGCTGCATATCTGCAAGGGAATTAACAGACTCTCTGGAAGATGGATCTTCAGAATCATTTCCATTACATCCACAGACATGAATGAGACCAACAGACCCATTATTACCAACTTCATCTTAGATACTTATCTGTGTAGTGAAATACTGTTATTCGCCTGTCCTGAAATGCCAGTCATTTTTAAGGAGTACACTTTAACAAATAGTATACAAAATATTGTTGCAAACTCTTTTAGCACCTGAAATGATAGTTCTGCCAAACTACATTCTTCATTCGACCAACATCTTGTTTATTTCCTCTTTACTCCTTCCTGATCACCTAATCAGTTATTCATTTCTCCCCACTCACATCTGCTGGTCCTTTGACCTATTGTTCCTCTGCAAATACCAAGGTGAAACAGTCTTTCAGTAGTTAGCTTGTGACTTAACTTGACAATCAGGTAAGTGAACAGGTCCAAGGAGCCTTTTTTATTTATTTGTTTGCCATTTGTTAACTGGGTTAGTCTGGCTGGGCAGATGCCCTTTTTCAGCACAGAACCTAGGAGAAAAGCTCCAAATACAAAATTAAATGTGTTACAATGAAAATGCAGATATAAGCAAAAACATACAAGGAGAATATGATTCATCTTATACAGGCTTTGAAAAAGGTGCACTAACAATCTTAAAAATGCATGTACTGAAATGTTGTACAGTAACAGATTGAAGAAGAGGGAAGGAATGATTAGTATGTAGGCAAATATTGGGTATAGAGTGGAGTCTAGTCAGAGAATAGTGGGGAATGGACTAGAAAACAGATGTAAGATACAGGTGAGATTGATCTAATACAGTAAATAGGGTTAAGAAAAAGGTGCTAGTGCTTTTCAGACACAACTTAGATTAGAAAAAGCAAGCACATTAAACAAGCTGTGGCAAATTCTTAAAATTATTAATGAATGAATGATATAATATTTGCATTTATTGTAAATGGTTAGTACAACTTGAAATACATTTTAGTTATTATAAGATAAGCTACTGAGACAGGAAAGTAAAGTAAAATAATACAAAGCACTAGTAATAAATATTTGCAAATTTAGGAACAGTTTCTGGAATGTTATTAAGAACAATTCATAATTTTCCAGTACTGCAGCTAATAACAATGTATATTATTTATCCTCTCTCAATGAGTTTAGATCCTTTCTAAACTCTCCTTTATATTCATTGACCAGGGCAAGTCACTCAGGCACAATGATTGTTCACTTAAGCAATACCTAGTCTATCTCTAACACATCTAAAACCACTGCAAACTGCATTGGCTCAACCAGTAATAATGTACTAAAAGTAAAACCAAAATGCGTATTTTAATGTCCAAAAATAATGAAATAGTTAAAAACAGTTAGTTGCAATTACAACTTGTAACATGAACAAAACAAGTACATGTGAAGCGCTTTTCATTTCTGGTTATACCCGAACTTCTTTAGACAGCTATGCAAGTCAAAATTTAGTTTAAATAGTTCTTACTTTGATTACAATCAAATCAGGAAGGTGCTCATGTCAGCCTGTTTCGTAACGCCTGGTTTTAAAGGAAAATGTGCTGCTAGTTCAGCTTGTTGCGTGTTACATGTTTATTTCTATAAGTGGCTAGTACCTACATTCTTATTCAATGGTACAAAAACATCTATTACTCAACAAGTGTTGCTTAACCCATTTCCATCATAATATTAGCCTATCAATTCTCAACCCTCTATCAGATATATATTGTTATGTATAAAGGATTAACCTATAAAAACTGTGGCAATTCAACCACCTACCTAAAAGTTTTTTCACAAAGAAGTTTAAGTAGTAACCAACTCTTAACGACAGATTCTACCTTTAAGTACCCCACTTGTTGTCTTTGTTTTCTCGTTAAAATAAAAAATAAATAGTAAAAAATAAAATTAAAATTAAAAATGAAAATAAAGATTAAGTGTTAGCTGAAAAAGGTCAAAGAGTAAAAAATGATACCCTTCAAGTACTAAGTACTCGCTGAATTCCATTATTACCTGTATAAGCTTCTTAATTTCAAAATATATGCAATACTGCAAACTTCGTTTAACCCAGGTTCTATGCTTGCATTTAACCTAAGTTGCCAGTTAAGTTCATTCCTTTCTAATAATAACTTGAGCAAGTTGTCATTTGCCCCACACCTACCCTTCGTATTCTGGTTAACCTGTGAAATTATCCTAAATTTAAAAGAGTGGCCTTCTTTTAAGTCACAATGATGAGCCAATGCATTATTTAGGTTCTTCCTACTAATAGCATAAGTGTGTTCGTAAATACGGTCCTTCAGTCTACGGTCGGTCTTTCCAATATAGAAAGCCGCACAAGCCTGGCATTCTGCAAGGTAGACCACACTCCTTGTGTCACAATTGTAGGTACCTTTAATGTAAAAAGTCTCGTTCCTGATTTTAAACCTCCAGTCACTCTCAATATACTTGCATTGGTTACAGTGGCCGCATTTACGAGTACCCCCCCTAACTTTTGTTCTCCTTCCTTCCTGTTGCATTTCACGTAGTTGTTTCAAGTTTGACCCCCTCCTAAAACTAATGCAGGGGTGCTTACCTATTTGGTCAAAAATCTCCTTGTTCAAAGACAAGAAAAAACAACATTTCCTGACCACCCTCTGTATATCTAATGCTACTGGAGTGTACGTGAAGGTAAAGGCCAATAAGTAGTTGTTCGTGATTTTCCCTTCTTTCACATCCAAACTTTCCATCTTAGGACTATAATCACCCAAGTTACCCACCTCCTGGTCAATGCAGTTTACTTCAGTATATTCATTACTCCCAACGTTTGAAGTTGGATAGCCTAAAATAGGTTTATACACTCCTGTTAGCCTCTTCCTGGTTACCTCCTCAAATATACAGTTCAAAAATTTCCTTGGATTACCTCTATGTAAGAACATGTTAAACAAGAGTTTACTTTCTTTCTCAAACTCATCATCAGTTGTCACCATCCTAGCAGCTCGCACCAGTTGGCCCTTGACCACTAATTTTTTTCTGGTGCATTGGATGTTCACTAGTAAAATGCAGGAAAGAGTTTGAAAAAGTACTTTTCCTATAAATCCTAGCTGTGTATCCCTTGTTGACTTTGTCCTTAGTCAAGTCTCTGTCCAAGAAGTTAATTCTATTCTCCTGAAAATTCCTGGTAAACCTAAGAAAAGAGGTTGACTGGTTGAAAAAGTCAACAAATTCATCCGCCACCTGACTGTCACCTTCTAATACTATAAAGATATCATCCAAAAATCTTTTGTAAACTTTAACCACTTCAAATTGAGGGCTGTTAAAAACAAACCTGGTCTCCCAGTACGCCATAACCAGGTTTGCAAAACTTGCCCCCACCAGTGTCCCAGTGGCTACCCCTATCCTTTGTAAATAAAGTTTGTTATTAAATTGAAGGTAATTGTTCTGTAAAATTATATCCAATAGCTGTTCAACTAACAAGGTCTCATTGTCGGGGGCTCCCTTTGCTCTCATGTAGTTTACTACCCATTCTACCCCGATGTTATGAGGTATACTTGAATATAGATCACAGACATCCACTGTGAGAAAGTTGTTTTCCTCTTAAAACTGTACTAAATTCATTTCCTCCAGGAAAAACCATGAGTCTTTACAAATTTGTCTTTCCCCCCCAATGTACTTCTTCAAGATCACATCAGCCAGTTTGGCACAGGGATAGGTAATAGATTGTCTTCCATCCACCAGTGCTCTAAATGGATGGTCCACCGCACTTTTATGAATTTTTGGTATACCAAACAATTGAGGTGTTCTTGGGGCCAATAGGGTAAGGTAGTTAATCATTTGACTGTCAATAAGTCCATCAATAAAAAGGTTGTTTAAAAACATCCTAATCCTATTATGTGCCCCATTCATTTGGTTAATACTTACTTCCTCGTAAGTATCCTTCTCTAAAAGTGTTAATATCTTTATAGTATAGTCATCCCTGTACATAACTACTAGACCCCCTCCCTTATCTGGTTTCATAGACCTGATGGGTAGTTTACAAAATGCTGTTAAAAGTTGTCTCTCATGGGTTGAGATATTACTCCCTGTCATGTGTCCATTGTAATTGACATGAGCACCTTCCTGATTTGATTGTAATCAAAGTAAGAACTATTTAAACTAAATTTTGACTTGCATAGTTGTCTGAAGAAGTTCGGGTATAACCCGAACGAAAAGCGCTTCACATGTACTTGTTTTGTTCACGTTACAAGTTGTAATTGCAACTAACTGTTTTTAACTATTTCATTATTTTTGGACATTAAAATACGCATTTTGGTTTTACTTTGGCTTCCGAGTGCTGGCATTGATTTATTGTTCTCAACTACCTTTGGATACCTTAACCTTGGAGGTTTGGATATCTGTTGCCTGGTGTTTTGGTGTTTTAACTTTTCGTTTGGTTTGTGGACGTTTATTGGTGTTTAATAATGTACTAACACTCCATCCATCCTCAATACCTTTACTTACTTTCCCACATCTCCCCTTCCCCACCAGAAGTCCGATCTCTGCTCTTCTTCACTACCCTTCAGCTGGGTACCTACCTTCTGTTTCAGAGAAATATCCCGTAATCCATCAAATATATCCTTAAAAAACTTGACACTAAATTCATTCCTAACCCCAGTAGTGTACCCTCAGTATATCAAAAATATGTACAAAGTAACTCAAAAGACAGATTTCCCACGTATTCAATTTAGCCAACACCTCTGGAACTGTTCCTAAGCTGTTAAATCAGTCACTCTTCATACCCATTCCTAAGTCTCCCTCCCCTCCAAGACTTTTGTCCAATATCCAGCCTATGTCCAGTTACCAAATCTATCGAAAAAAAATCTGTGACTCAGTATATAACCATCTGAACAACTATGTCCTTCTAATAGGCCTCCATCATGGTTTTAGATGAGGACAAAATACCTTACCAGGAATCTATACAGTAACAAACACATTTTCTCAGCTCTGGAAAAGGGGTGATTCACTGGGACAATCTTCAATGATCTTTGCAGAACCTTCAAAAATGTTGACCATACCATCCTTATGAGAAAATGAACTATACTAGGATTTTATGATAGCTATGCAAGATAGTTCAAGAATTACCTTACCGTCATTCCTTCATAATTCACTCAAACAATCTGCAAACAGATTATAGCACCTTCCTGGTTGAAGTCCCTCAGCCCTGCACTACAGGTCCCATTTTATTCTCCCTCTCTGTTTATCAATGACATCCCTTGCCTACCTACATAGATTGTAACCCTTTATGTGGATGACACAGAAATAGTCCCTTCACCCTTTTTTTCCAATCAGCTCTTCAAGAGGACTTCCAATTCATCTGTAACTGGCTTACTCAAAATAACCTAACTATCAAAGTCTCTATAACTACTACAATGTTCTTTAGATCCCAGCACAAGCTTGCAGCTGTATCTCTGCTAATTATCACCACTCCTAGTATGGAAGCTGTTTCCATAGTAGAGCAATATAAGTACCTCAGCCTAACAATGGAATAAACACTCTCATTATGAAATCACACTGCAAAGGTGAATGCTAAGTTACTGCTTAACTAAATGCTTACTACTCCATCTCAAACTACCTCAAAAAAGAGAGTAGAAAACCTGGATGAAAATGTATTCATCCCCTAAATATGTATATGCCCTTTCTACCCCGCAGACCTAAAATAGAACTGAAGTACAGACAGCAGTCAATGACATAAGTAGATTCATTAACCTCTCACCATGACCAGTACTTCATTGTTTCATTTTACAAAAGGGTAACTGACTGTCAGTTACAAAATAAATAAATAAATAAAATAAAATAAAGTAAAATAAACTTCAGACTGAGTCCTCCCCTTACTCTTTCTAGAATCAGGGCAATGCCACCCAAACCTTAATTCTACCCCATTTTAGCCGAGAAACTGTAATAATCTGATAGCAAAATTCAGACAGATAGTAGAGAATAAACTCTAATCTGCTGTTCACAGTTTAGAAAAAAAGCATCTAAAGGACACCCCCACCCCCACCAGAGGTGACAACATATTGGATCTGGTCATCACCAACATGGGCGACCAGTGTTCCACATCGGAGGTCAACCCCTCGCTGGTTAGATCAGACCACAGACTAATCACTCTGGATATCCACATTCAGCCCCAAACCCAATCAAGGAAACCACCGTGAAAAAAACATTTCAAAAGCAAACTTCACGTTATTCAAGACCGAGGTGGAAAGGTTCACAGCTCCCATGCTAAAGGACAACACTGTCCAAGCTGCTGAATCCCTAACAAAGGCACTCTATGAGCACCTGCAAGAATGCATGGATCATGCTATCCCAAGCAAAACCAAGACTCACTCCTCCAAGAAAAGGAAACCAGTCTGATGGACCCCTGCCATAAACAAGCTATACAATAGAAGGAGGAAACTAGTACAGAAAAGAGTAAAATCCCAAGAAGGGAAGACATCCCTGATCAGTATCAGCAAGAAACTACAATCCCTCATAAAATCATCCAAGGCTAGCTTCGAAAGAAAAATTGCCAAGGACTCCAAAGATAACCACAAAGCATTCTTCAGCTATGTCAAGAACCTAAGCGGAAACTCTCAAATCTGCTCTGAGTTAGTGCAAAATGGCACAAAATTCACTGAACCGACTGATATTGCCAACATTGTGGCAGACAGGTTTAGTGCAAACTTCACCCCCCTCTCACCCCCTAAAGGGCCCATAACCATACCAGAAGAATGTAGAGCCCCAGCAATCACTGACACACAGGTTAAAATATCCCTATCCAAAGCCAAAAACACAGCTTCAATGGGACCGGAGGGTGTCCCAGGCTGTGTCTTACACGAGCTCCAAAATGAACTAACCCCTCACCTAAACACACTGTTCAAACTCAGCCTTTCTACAGGCTATGTACCCATAGAGTGGTGCACAGCAACAGTTATCCCGCTCCACAAAGGTGGAGCCACAACGGACCCCGGGAACTATCGGCCTATAAAACTGACTAGCCTGGTCTGCAAGGCTATGGAGCGCATCATCATGGAACTCATTAACAGAGACATTGGGAACCTCCAAACATTGGACCCTGCCCAGTTTGGCTTTGTTAAGGGCAGATTAGTCATTTTTTCCAACCTTTACCAAATGGACAATCTTTCTTATCACGTTTTCCTGCTGATCCCTGTCACACACACACACACGCACACACACACACATGCATGCATATGCTTCTCTTACACCCATGTGCCTTTATTTGTTATTTTGTTCCTATTCATTCATTATAACCATACCCCATATTTGGCTAGATCAAAGGGAATATGACTAAAATAAGACTGTCAAACCACCTAATCACCTATAATTCCAACACCTGAGTACTCGGTATTTTTTCCCTCCTAAGTTCTTTTTTTTTTCAAATCAGAATGCAAAGTAAAAAAAAGTGTTAACCTGATGGCTATCAACGCAATGCGCATAACTACAAGAGCTGTATATGATAGGTTGTTTATAAAACTTTAACTTGAAACAAATGTTTATTGTTACAAACTTCTCTAATGGAAGGAATCTCAATCCGATAGGTGGCATATTTCTGGTAACTCTACAATATTTACATTTCTTACCCTACATAGTGCTAAGTGCAATTAACACTTCTTTGCTGGGCTGTAATTTTCAGTTTACTGAGATGTTTCAGGATAATTTGGTAACTTCTGAACAGGTATTTTAGTTAGACACAACATTCATTTGCAGTTGGTTACAGCAGGATGATGTCTCAGTATGCTGATTGCAAATCACTACACATCACTGGAAAAATTACTTATTCCTCTAATTGACAGAAGAACTGAAGGGAGAAAAATGATGCCTAATGTTCATTTGTAAGATCCAGGACAATCCATGACAAAACGGTTACAGTACTTTCATTTTTATTCAACTTAATTTTTCATCAACTTTCCATATAACCATGTAAAGATAAATGATGTGCTCTAGCCAATATAAAACAATCAGTCTGAGTTTCTTTTGGAAAATAATGCTTTATGCATTAGAATTGCTCCCAGTTTTATGGCAATACCATTGGCAGTATAGTATGTGCATCCTTATTTTTCATAATGATAGGTATTATATTCTTCTCAGTCATGGGGGATGGAGAGATTTATGTCTCAAACTTATGATTCAGTTCTGTATCTTGGCAAAATCTCATCCTTCTCATAATGTCAGTGCCTTCCTCTAAGACAGTAGAAAAAATATCTGCCTATGTATCTTAGACTGCCAACGACTATGTATAGGATCACATGTGGTAGGCTCTAGCTTCTACGGTAGGTTTTTATTAAGTGATTATGTATAGGATCACACGTGGTAGGCTCTAGCTTTTACAGTAGGTTTTTATTAAGTGACTATGTATAGGATCACACGTGGTAGGCTCTAGCTTCTACAGTAGGTTTTTATTAAGCGACTATGTGTAGGATCCCACTTGGTAGGTTCTGGCTTCTACAGAAGGTTTTTATTAATTGATTAAGTATAGGATCACACTTAGTAGGCCCTAGCTTCTACAGAAGGTTTTTATTAAATGACTATGTATAGGGCCACACTTGGTAGGCCCTAGCTTTTGCAGAAGGTTTTTAAGTGACCATGTATAGTATCACACGTGGTAGGCTCTAGTTTCTACAGTAGGTTTTTATTAAGTGACTATGTGTAGGATCACACTTGGTAGGCTCTAGCTTCTACAGTAGGTTTTTATTAAACGACTATGTGTAGGATCACACTTGGTAGGCCCTAGCTTCTGCAGAAGGTTTTTATTAAGCGACTATGTATAGGATCACACTTGGTAGGCTCTAGCTTCTACAGTAGGTTTTTATTAAGCGACTATGTATAGGATCACACGTTGTAGGCTCTAGCTTCTACAGTAGGTTTTTATTAAGTGACTATGTATATGATCACACGTGGTAGGCTCTGGCTTCTACAGAAGGTTTTTTAAGTGATTATGTTTAGGATCACACTTGGTAGGCCCTAGCTTCTGCAGAAGATTTTTATTAAGCAGCTGTGTATAGGATCACACTTGGTAGGCCCTAGCTTTTGCAGAAGGTTTTTATTAATTGACCACATATAGGATCACACATGCTAGGCTCTAGCTTCTACAGTAGGTTTTTATTAAGTGACTATGTATAGGATCACACGTGGTAGGCTCTAGCTTCTACAGTAGGTTTTAATTAAGCGACTATGTGTAGGATCACACTTGGTAGGCTCTGGCTTCTACAGAAGGTTTTTATTAAACGATTAAGTATAGGATCACACTTGGTAAGTCCTAGCTTCTGCAGAAGGTTTTTATTAAGCGACTATGTATAGGATCACACTTGGTAGGCTCTAGCTTCTACAGTAGGTTTTTATTAAGCGACTATGTATAGGATCACACGTGGTAGGCTCTAGCTTCTACAGTAGGTTTTTATTAAATGACTATGTGTAGGATCACACTTGGTAGGCTCTAGCTTCTACAGTAGGTTTTTATTAAACAACTATGTGTAGGATCACACTTGGTAGGCTCTAGCTTCTACAGTAGGTTTTTATTAAGCGACTATGTGTAGTATCACACTTGGTAGGCTCTAGCTTCTACAGTAGGTTTTTATTAAGTGATTATGTATAGGATCACACGTGGTAGGCTCTAGCTTTTACAGTAGGTTTTTATTAAGTGACTATGTATAGGATCACACTTGGTAGGCTCTGGATTCTGCAGAAGGTTTTTTTTGCTTGTTATACTTCATTAGGCATTCATGATGAAGATCTGCAGTAATACCTCACAAGTATGTCAGTAACGGCATAGTTCATGCTCATATCAGATCCCTAAAGGATTAGAAAACTGTAGGATCATTCTTCCTATAAGGTGCTGTGATACTGCAATGCATCATGGGGATCAAGATGTACTCCGGAGGTAGTATATTTTTATTGAGATGTTAAACGAGCCACCTGCTCCAGGGGTTGAATGCCAATGATTCCATGACACAAGCTGTTGAGGATAAAGGGAGTTATAGCAGTTATCCTGGGCAAATTTCCTGCAATCAGTATCATGGACCCAAGGGTATTGATGAGGTTAATAATAATAATAATAATAATAATAATAATAATAATAATATTGTCATTCTGTTGGAATCATACCTGCACTTTCCAAATATGAAAAAAGTAGTTAAATATGCAAAATCATGCAGCAGTACCTTTCTAGTGGAACTGAATTTTAAACAGATATTTCAAAGTACTTGTACAAGGAAAATAAGTTATGTTACAATTTTAGGTTTTGTCTGTGCCCAAGTGAAACAAGAGACATGGAGTTATCGATTTATATCCCTTAAACAATCAAATATGGTAAATAGCAGAATCATAATATCTGAATGTGTCGGTTGTATCAGTAAAACTAACTTCACTGCATGTGAAAACAACATTCAGCATTGGATTAAGTGCATCAAATTATGAATTTCCTGTTATTTTAAACGGTGGCCAGATGGCAAAAGTAACACTGTTTAATACCTTGGCAAATAAAGGATTTCACATTTTTTTATTTAGTTAAACTTGGAGATCCTAGTGCACCAAAGGTAAATATCTCGGGTCTGTTTTCCAAGCAATGGCCCAAGTATTTTAAGTAAAGACTCTAAAATTCATCTATGTTCCTTAACAGAAATATATAAAACTATGACATATAATGACAACTAATAAAAACAAACATTTGATTAAGTTTCCCTCTGTCATTCATCTTCTGATTTTTTCCACTGTACATTTATTTATTGACTGATTGATTTATCTATACATTTATTGCCTGGTTATGTATGTTGGTTAAGAGTCCCTTTTCAGGCATGACCCAAGCCAGATGGTAAAAACTATAGCATTTTACAATGAAGTTAGAGCAAGTAATAAAATAACTGAGTAACAATTTGCACTGACAATAGCAACTTGCATTGGAAGAAATCAGACTCAACCTAAATAATAGCAGCAAATGAATAAAATAAAATGTTTTTTTTCATGTCCGACACCCGCTGCTTTCACAACAACATATCTGGCAACGACTATAGCTTTTCTTATACAAAAAAATGAAGTATTCGCTGGCATATGATGCAAGTTTAATTGTTGAACTCCATAACATTTTAGAACCCATTGCTTTACTTTTGGAAGTTATGACCATTGAAGAACAGAGTGAAGAAACAGAATAAACTGAAGCACTACCACATTCAATTCTTCACAGAAACAGCGGAATAGCTAGGGTGGGGCAGACAAGGAGTGGTCGGTAGTTGTTGATTAGTCTTCAGTGCAATAACAACATTCAGAAATGAATGACAATATGGCACTCACACTTTAACTGCTCTGTGGGTGGTATAGTCTGTAGCACCTGCTTGCTACAAAGCAGACTGACACAGTTTACAAAGATTTTTTTTATCAAGTTTGAGAATTGGAGCTTTATTCCTCTTCATGTTAAAGTTGGGTCAAGGTGCTAGGTGCTAGGACAGCTAATTACACCTTTGCATAGAAAAATAAAATGTACAAAGCAACTGGGCCATGTGGCCATTTATGCCTTCCCAGAAACACCCCCCACACCCATCCTTGGACCTTACTTTCCTTTTCAAGGAGAGATAGTCCAGCCATACTGGAGTGAATTTATGAATACTCATCTAATTGTCTAATTCTTTATAAAGCAAAATAGAGTGTTACATTGTTTGATCTGGGAGGAAAATTTGCTCCAATGAAGGGATAGTTGTTGTGTGACAAATCAGTCTTTACCTTATTTTAAAAATACCTCAAAATTTGGATCTCAGGTTGTTGTTGTGTCTTTCGGCTTTTCCCGGTTAGGGGTCACCACAGCAACTCCGGTCAGCTAATGATTGGCAGTAGATTTTTATGTGTCGAGTTGCCAGCCCTGACGCACAACCTTCAACGAAGGTATGCCCATTCACGCATGTCTTCACACAGAAGACGCTTTAGCTGAGAATCGAACAGGACAACGTCTTACTGTGAGGCGACAATGCTACCGCAGCACCACCACCACCGCAGTATAAAATTTGGATCTCAGGTAATTTTGTATTTTACTACATAAATGTATCAAATGATATGGTCCAACTCAAAACCTGTGCAATGTCATATTTTCTTCTTTTCTCTAATGGATTATGCTTTTTTAACAGACATTTTTTTTATTCATTCTATCCCAATTATATGTAGAAACAGTAGACTGGATTCATAAAGGTTACACTTTGTTTACACTATGTGTATAACTTGTGTATGCTTTCTGAATTCAAGAACAGCCCTAACACAATGCCTGTGCTGTCTACTCACTCAGAAAGGTTGCTCTAAGTGCACACATGGTGTACCATTTGTGGTATACCTTTATGAATGTAGCCAATTGTTTTTCCTTTTATCAACATGTTTGTTATTTTTCTATTTCTATTTTCCCTGTAACTCTTGAAATGCATATTTTGTGACTTTCCTTAAAAAAAATTAAAACTATTAAACATGGTTCTGTTTGAATCACTAGAACTCAGGATGCCAAATGCTGTAACAACACACATCCACAGAAGTTGCACACAGATTATTTGCCTTTGGTCAGATTAATTCAGTTATCAGTACTTTTTTCTGTTAAACAGTTACTGCATTTTGTGACCATAAATATCAGTGAGATGTTTTCTTTTCTAGTTGCTTTTGTTTTCAGAGTTAATTCACAGTAATTCGGTGCCTCATTTCTTATATGTATTCACTGTATCATATAACATTACTGAATGATACCTTTTTATCTGCCAAATCAAATGCCCATCTGGTTGCACTTAATCTACATTTTCAAGTGCACATTAAATCAAATCTAACAAATCTGTTTAAAGAATGTTTAATTTTTTTCATGAAATTTTCACATTCTTTTCCTATCACTGGTTGTTTAGTGATGCATAATCCTCTTGGGACCATTCCTACATACAGGTATGATTCCAGTAAAGTTCTCTGCCAATAATACCATCTGGCTTTGATTGCAACTTTTTCTAATTAAAAAAAAGAAACTCATTTAATATCTCTTGGACCCTGAACTTTTCCTGGGTCCTTTTAATCATCTACTAAGAAGTGATAATGGGTGTCATTAGATTCAAAATCAAAATTACAGTACCTTTAGTCGCTGTCTTCACAAACTCTGTTGGTATAGCATTACTTTGATTTTTTTATTACATTCAATGAGCAAAACATATTCTTTTATTTAGCAGACTAAATCTATCATTATAGCATTCTTACCACCAAGTATGACTGTTTTCAACAGTTGACTGGTAAATGAAATGCAACAGTGGGACAAAGCTCTCTTGCTATAATGCATGTGTGTGTGTGTGTGTGTGTGTGTGTGTGTGTGTGTGTGTGTGTGTGTGTGTGTGTGTGTGTGTGTGTGTGCGCACGCATGCACATGCATACGTGTGGGTGTGTGTGTGTGTGTGTGTGTGTGTGTGTGTGTGTGTGTGTGTGTGTGCGTATGTACACATATGTATGCAGCCTACCTATTTCCCCTGCATCATATGATTCTGTGTTCCATGAAAATTTAAAGTACTAAAGCATATACCTCTTACAGTAAAGTTAGCAATTTTAAATAGTTCACTACATAAAAAAATGCTAGTTTTTTAAACATTCAACTCATTCTAAATACTACTGCTGTGGAGTCTGTATAATAGAAAAATTGTATATTTTTGTGTTGATTATCAGAATGAGAAATTAATATAAAAAATGCTTAGTGCATTCTATTTATTTAACATTTGGTAACCATGGTGGTGATAAAACATCTACTAGCATTGCTATGTCATAAGTACTTAAGACATTTAACCACAAAGTTTCATTTTAGTATCGTGTGCTTCTCTGCATTGTGGTTAAAGAGAGACATAGCTGACATTATACATATAAAAGCTGGTTAAAGTGATATGAATGAGTAGTAAGAGAGAATTAACCTGTATTCTTAAAGCAGGGACATTTATATTCCTGAGACATGTATGACTTTAACCTTTTCTTAAATTTGCTTGATTTTGTACACTGTAATTTGATTACAAATACTGTTGCATGAGGCAAGGGATAGTTAAGATCTGTTAGAAAGGGCTAAAGAAAAAAATGGGGTCAATGGGGGTCAATTCAGTTTGATGGCAGAATTACTATGGAGGGAATAGGAAACCTGTGAACTGATGATTTGTAAGATGTATTCTACACTCTTAAGTTTTAGCATATTGTATTTTCATCTCAGCATGATGTCACTTTATTAAAAATTAAAATACTGGATATAGGAATTGTTGCAGCATCCTAAATGACCACTGTGTATCATTCTGCATATGAATGACTTAGCCAAAATATTGAAATGGGTTCTATAATCCTGTGGTAATAAACAAATCTAGCCAAGAACAGATGAAAGGGCTGTTTCATCAAAGTTATTGTAATAGTCTTAAATAAGCAATTCATAAATGAATAAATGAATGGTACATTTGTCAGAGATTAGTGTTCCATAAACACACAAAATTGCTTAGGTAGATGTACATATGCATTGACACTGACTTCATCGATCCTGTCTCATCAGATATCCACAACATATCCATCTCAAACCAGGAATCACAGTTGAATATAAATCTGTTAATTTAAGCTGCCATTGCTGCAGCTTTTCCTAATCGAAGCAACTAAAATACATATTTTATATGGAGGCTATCTATCATCTCCCCATTCCTCCATTATTGGGACTGCCCTACCACAACTCTTGAATTATATTTACCAATGCCATGGTTTCACAACCACGACCACAGTGAAATGTGCTATAGCCAGCAACAAACAGAAGACACAATACCCTGGGTTATAAGTTCAGATGTAATAAAATAAAAATACAACAAACAAAGTAATCCAGAGCAGTGAGATGTACTATAAGTATTGAATTTAATTGCAAGTAAAACTT
This sequence comes from Protopterus annectens, assembly GCF_019279795.1. Classification (NCBI taxonomy): domain Eukaryota; kingdom Metazoa; phylum Chordata; order Ceratodontiformes; family Protopteridae; genus Protopterus; species Protopterus annectens. The sequence continues at coordinate 325,329,352 of NC_056726.1, read as the reverse complement.
TCATATAAAAAAATGCTTCTTCAGGCAAAACATTCTATGAAATGAAGACACCTACTTTTATAGTTAATAAAAAGTGATTATAAAACAATTAAACACATACAATCTCTTAAAGAAGCAATCATCTTATTTGATTATGTAGTTTCTTTAGCACTGGTTTAATGCTAAAGGCTTCATTTAATCCTCGTTGGTACTGTGCTCACAAACCGCTAATCCATTTACTCTCCTCTTTTTACGTTAAATTCTTTATATCCCCTACCCTAATGTATTCTGGTACTACATATAAAATCATAAATTCAGATGAATGTATACTGTCTGTATTACTCATATTCTTATATAAAGCATTATTATCCACTCATCTTTTAATCTCAGATATATGGCCACATATTCTTTCTTTAAATTTTTGATAAGTCTTACCTATATAATAGGCATTGCATTTACAACCCTTTGCCATATACACAAGATTTTTGGTTTCACATGTGCTATAAGCTTGTAAAGGAAAGACAGTTCCATTCAATGGATGTATGCTCATTTTTCTAGTATATATATATGTGTATATATATATATATATATATATATGTATATATATATATATATATATATATATATATATATATATATATATATATATATATATATATATATATATATATATACATACATATATATATATATATATATATATATATATATATATATATATATATATATATATAAATACCCGCGGTGGCAGTGCTGCGGTAGCGTTGTCGCCCCACAGTAACACGCTGTCCGGTCCGATTCTCAGCTAGAGCATCTTCTGCGTGGAGACATGTACAACACAACATCTATATATATATATATATATATATATATATATATATGGGATCCGTACAGATGCTCGACTGGATCTTTCACCGACTCCCAATTTGGTGAGCATAATTGGACGAAAGTGCTGTTCACCGAAGCAGCAATTTTGCATAAGTATGCTTGTTGTTCCCGTCATACTACGGTGCGGTAAGGGAAAATTCCCTTTTCCTCACTGTAGTGTGACCTCGGACTGAGAATATTAAAATGGGGGAGTGCAGCGGGGCTTGCCCCCCTGCATTCAAGTAGATTTTATGTTTTTTTTTTAACAAACTTTAATGAAAGCGCTTTTTTGATGAAAACGCTTTCGTTAAAGTGCGTTCAGTGGTAATGGATTCGGGCTTTTGATCTTTCGATCAAAAGTCCTAGATCCATATATATATATATATATATATATATATATATATATGTATATATATATGTGTGTGTGTGTGTTATATTTATATATATATATATATATATATATATATATATGTTTATATAATATATATATATATATATATATATATGTATTTATATTTATATATTTATATATATATATATATATATATATATAGAGAGAGAGAGAGAGAGAGAGAGAGTTCCTCTTCAAAACATCTAAAACCCATAACATCTAAAATCATAACATCGAAACCATAACACACACAGTCACGGTTCGAATCCTGCCTGTGGTCATAGTCTGCATACAGAATCATACCCCACAACTGTACAGATATGTACAAAATGTCCATTAAAGTGGCCCATATCTATTGTCTATCAACCTGTCCCCCTGGGAAATCAGTGGGATGATCCCAGACATATAGGCATCAAACAGGAAATACAACTGATTGACACACATCTATGACAATAAACCTGGCACACTAGCAAATCCCCAATACCTTATGTGACTAAGAAGCCACATATGTCCCATTTGCACCCCAACTTGTTAAGCTGTTGTCAGAGTGTGTACAGTAACAGAGTGAGATGTATGTGTATAATAGTAATGTGGAATCTGGTACTGTGTGTGGGAACATTCAGGTAGTGCTAATAAACATTCCTCCCACAGGTCTGTCAGATACCAACACTGTGCCAAGAAATACAAGAATGATATGCAGTTGCTCTGAATAATGAGGTATTTCACATCACTGTCACCCACACTGTCCTACAACATATAACTGTCTAGGAAATCTGTATAAGAGTGCGGTTATACAAGGTCAGAATGCATAAGCACAGGGGATTAATAAGACAGAAAGCAGATTGGAGATATACAGCAATATATATATATGGCAGACACAACTATGATGGACAGTGTTTAAGTTGTAGCCGACACAGCCATGATCTAAATCCTGGGAGTGGAATTAGACTGCATACAGATTCATACCATGCAACTATACACATGAGGCCAAAATGTCCAGTATACGTGCCCATATCTGCTGCCTGTCCCCCTCTCCCCTGGTAAGTCTGTGGGATGATCCCAGATGTGTAGCCAGCAAACAGGGAATACAAGTAATTGTCAACCATCATGAGAACACACCTGTCACTGTAGCAACCCCCGAAACTGTTAGGAGAGTAATATTTCAAGTATGTCCTATCTACACTCCCATGTTGTCAAGCTGTTACCAGAGTGAGTACAGTAACAGAGTGAGATGTATGTGCATGATACTAATGTGTAATCTGGAACGTTGTGTGGCAACAGTCAGGTAGTGCTAACAAACATTGCTCCCACAGGTACATTGGATACGAACATTGTGCTGAGAAATACAGACCGATATAACCTGTACTGGTACCGGCCCCCTGGTATTGTAGGGGATTATGAGTGTTGCAGTTTCTCTGAATAATAAAGTATCACTGGTCACTGTCGCCCACACTGTGTTACATAATATAACTGTGTAGGAAAGCATGTATATGTGTGTGTCAGGTCACTAAAGGTGGAAGAGGGCAATATTCTAGATATGTCCAGGCACACCAGCATGTGGTCAACACATGTCCAGAGTCTGTGTAGAAAGAGTTGGATAGCATAGTGTAAAACATCAACCTGGAATCCGGGCGTATGTGTACATCAGTCACTGTTAACAAACATTCCTTCCACAGGTATACCAGGCAAGAGGTGTATACTGCAGGTAAAACCGGTTCATGTGTAATGATGTCAACAGCCATATCAGTGTCCAATATAAGTCTATAGAGTAGTGTAGTAAGACTTGTAAGATACAGATAACAGCACTGACTAAGAAAGTAAGGTGGAGTACAGGAATATACTACTTGTTAATTGACATCTTTCTCTCCTCCCACCTTATCTCCAACAATAATCAACATACCCACCCCAAATGGTATGTACTGACTCTGATAATGTCCAATAGTTTAATAAATATGTTAATGGTTCCCATGCATGTGCCATATTGAATTATTCCAACATTGTTGGCATGGTGCCATCAACGTACCTGCATGCTGTTCTTATTACCACTGTGGTCCCATATATGCATGTGTTTTGTTTGCCATGCAACTGTTCCGTATCTGGTGTCTGGGTTAATGGGAATATCTATGCATGCTGTTATACCTAACCCTGGAATATGTTGACTATTACTAACCCATATATGATGTTGAAATCTAAACACGATAGCACGCTTGGGAAGGCCGGTCCCAGCAGATCCACCTGTCCCGCCTCTGCTGGCCAAGGCACTGGGCACCAGCATGTCTGGGGCCCGACCCCAGACCTCTCTGTCCATTAGGCCTGCACCGCCTTTGGGTGGAAATGCCTCAGGGGATGGGGGATGGGGCTCGCCCCCCCCCCGGGAGTGGGCGCAGACAGGCATCTGTCACCCATCACCAGGTCGGGGTCATGGTGCGTAGAGTGATCAACAAGCAGTTCTGTGATATTCTATGCCAGCTCAAGGTCTGCATGTTGCAATTAGAGAGTCAGCCTGGCTCTGCAGCTCAGATCCAAGCACAGCCACCTTCAGGGCTGTGAAGGTGCAGGGGCGACTGCCCATGGGTGGGGACCTCAGTCCCACTGTTACCACTAGAGGGCTTGTGAGCTTCTGATATCCCAACACTCCTCCCCCTCAAGGTGTTTACCCCCCACATGTGTCATATACTGCCCCTGTATGTGTCTTGTGTGTCTTGTCTGTTAACCTACCCAACCTACCTCCCAAAATATACCTACTACCCCTCCCCAACATCCCACTCTCACCTAAAAAAAAGAAAAAGGGCAATGTGTTCCCACAAAAAAATCACGCCCCATACATAACTGTCTATTTTGCACATGTGTCCACCGGACACATGTAATCTGGTCTAACTGGCATCACAACTTATTATTGTTGTCCTCACCCCTGTCCCAGGGGTTTCAGTGTCCACATCTACCTCCAAATTCAGTGTATATGCACAGCTGTTGCTGTAGAAGAAATGGGCAGCTATGGACCTTCCCTACACCCTTGTTTCTACACATTTCTAGCTATTTTCCCTACTGTCTTTCCCTCTTTGTGCCCCTTTTTTTCACCACTTTCCTATCAACCCCTTTTTCTTTTCTTTTCTTTTAAAGAAATTAGTGTGGTGGTAAGCAGCAGTAAGCACTTTTAAGCAATAGTAAGCTGGGTTAAGCCTGTTTGTGCAGAGGTAAGCAATGTATGCACACATTAAGCAATTTAGAAACTAACTGAGTATAAGAAACTGTAACCGAAAGTTAGCAGTGCTTACCCCCGCTTAAACATGTGCAAACCCGCTTACAACTGCTTTAAAGTGCCTTAATCACTCTGTATCCAACAGCCTGTGTTCTGCCCAGCAACAAAATAAACAGCCTCTGCAAGGCTCAAACTGAGGACCCTGCACACCATAGACAAAGTGATTTACCACTAAGCCATGCCAGATATATATAAATTGAATGTTTTCAGAAACATATCACCCAGCCCCGTCATGCAACAGTACTGAAAATGTATACCGACATTTAGATGTATGTGTGTGCGTGTAAATTTATTAATATCTAAACAGATACAACATATCTATATATAAATATATAAATATGAACATATATACATGCAAATGCCTACATTGACACATATATATGTCTACACCTATATGTCTACATATACACAGCAAGTTACATATATGTACACAGATATATATCTATGTAGGTATATACGGATATAGTTATATATAAGTAAGCAGATATATATATATATATATATATATATATATATATATATATACAGGTATATATGACCATACATCTGTAGATAGCAATGGTAGATTAACAGAAACATATATGTCCACATGCACCGTTAATGGGATTGAGAGACCCCAAACAATATACGACTTGTACGAATTGGCATACCCCCCCACAGCCAAACACGTCCACCCTGCAATACACTACCAAGTGTTGCAGATCCCATAACCAGGACCTAACATGACATGGGCACAAGATGTTAAGAGTACTACATCCCACCTGTATGATGTCAGGTTGGTATTGATAACATATCATGCAGTACAGTCTGGCTCCCATAGGAAATGGAAAATGTGGAAGCTATTAACATCCCCAGGATACATATACACAGACATATACATGCAGATACAGATATGCATATATATATACACATACATATATATATATATATATATATATATATATATATATATATATATATATATATATATATATATATATATATATATAAACATATACATGTGACTACACATACATACACAGTGATATGTGCAGTAAGATACTTATGTAGTAGGCACACACAATATGGTACAGCCACTATGCCTACAGTTAACAACTTAACAACTGGACACTGGATGAGCCACCCATACAAATGTCATCCATTGCCTGTAACATATACCCACAGACAGGTCATAGGATAAACACCACACACAGGTTTGCAGAAATGGAATACCTTTATTTGTGTGCTATTACAAATTTATATGCCATGTCATATAGCTGTTCAGACACTGACATCCATATCAACAGAGTAATGCAACCCTGAAACAGTTATACTAATACAGTAGTCTGGAAAGGTCCACAACTGTTGATGCTCAGTTCAAGCCCTTCAAATCATACAACAGTAAAGACAGACTGGGCCACAGGATACCACACTATCAACAATAAGTGATGCAGGTGTAGAGTCCAGCAGCCTCTATCTGCACTCTGTACACAATCACTAGGTGGTAAAGACTTCAGTTGACCAAATGGGATATAACTGTTACATAACAAGGCATAACTGACACAATCACATGCACACTGGCAAACAGAACAGTCTGTACAGCAGGAGGCAGTAGGACTGCAGTAATCCACTTTATGTAAGTAATGTCAAGATAGGTGACATGTATGGTACTGTACATCCGGATACCTTAAGGCAGCTCACCCCTGATACCCACACATTTTGTAACAGCCTAGGTTATGTATGGTGCATCCTCCATCCTAGATTTAATAATACAGGGCCATATACCACTGTTACATACACTGGCGTCTATAGTGCATATGGGCACACATGTATTGTGTAGGTGAAGCCCACACATATATGGCCCCTTATATGTGGGGGATACAACAGCAGTGGACTGCTGGCAGCCATGGCAGCGTAGTATATGTATATGTGCATATGTATCTCTATCTGTATATGTGTAGACATGTACTGCTCTGTATATGTATATATCTGGGTGTGTATATGCATGTCTGTGTACATGGGGAACCTGGGTGGGAATTCACAGATATGCTCAGAATTAGTCCAAAATGACAAAAAATACACCGAGCCCACAGACATTGCCAACATCCTAGCTGACAGGTTCAGTGCAAACTTCTCCCCCCCCCACCAAAAGGGCAAATATCTATCCCAACAGAGTGCTGCCCCCCTGACATCTCAGATGCTCAGGTAAGAGCCGCCCTCTCCAAAGCAAAAAACACAGCATCAATGGGACCAGATGGTGTCCCGGCTGCGCTACATGAACTCCAAGAAGAGCTAAACCCAAACATAAAACTACTGTTCAATCTTAGCCTTACTACAGGATATGTACCCAAAGAGTGGCATACAGCAACAGTGGTCCCTCTCCACAAAGGTGGTGCCTCAACGGATCCTGGAAACTATCGCCCCATAAGCCTGACTAGCTTGGTCTGCAAAGCTATGGAAAGGATCATCATGGACCTCATAAATAAAGATATTGGGGACCTACAGACACTGGATCCTACCCAGTTTGGCTTTGTTAAGGGCAGATCCTGCCTCTTAAACCTGGTCGATTTCTTTGAAACAGTCACCAAGGCCATTGACGAGCGGAAGGTGGTCCACACAGCCTACCTGGACCTCGCAAAAGCCTTCGATACAATACCCCACTCGGCATTATAGATAAGCTCACCAGCTTAAATATAAACCCCTATGTCACTAGATGGGTTGCAAACTGGCTCAAGGACAGAACCCACATGGTTAGAATTGCTGGAGCCATGTCAGACTCCAAACCAGTTACAAGTGGAGTCCCACAAGGCTCAGTCCTGGGACCTCTCTTGTTCGGTATATATTTCTCGGCGGTACAGGCCAACATGGAAGGACTGTAGCTGACCAAGTTCGCAGATGACTGCAAACTGGGCGCCATAATCAACTCTCCAGCCGACACAAGCATCCTCCAAAAGGGCCTCATAGAAACAGACAACTGGTGCCAGAGCCATGGCCTCAAGCTAAACGCCAAAAAGTGTATAGTCATCCCCTTTGGCAAATACAAAGTGCCCACAAATGACCACATAGGTGGTAATCCAATAAGTACAGAAGACATCATTAGAGACCTGGGGACCCAAGTTGATAGCAATCTCTCATTTGACAACCACGTGGCCAAAGTGGTTAGAAAAACATTTTATATAGCCCACCTAATCATGAAGGGATTCACATCTAGATCAGGGGAGGTCATCGTGCCTCTTTACTCATCCCTCATCAGGCCCATAATTGAGTACAATGCCCGTTTTGGGATGTACCTTACCAGACACCTGCAGCAACTGGAAAGGCCCCAAAAGTACCTCACCAAGAGGACCAAAGGGCTCAAACAGATGCCATATGCTGCCCGGTTAAAGAAACTCCAGCTCTACTCAGTGGCATACCACCTGCTTAGAGGTGATCTGTGCCTGACATATAAAGCCATGTCCAACCCGGAATTAATGGACATGCTGCACTTCAGAAAATCCAAATCCCATCGAGCTACGCGCTCAAGAGACTTGAATCTCAGCACTGAAATAAATAGAACATGCTGGAGGGACAGATTCATAACCCAGAGGCTCCCTTCACTCTGGAATAAAATCCCAGTCCAGGTTAGGCAGAGTCCCACATTGACTCTCTTCAAGAGGAATCTTGATGAGTGGATGGGAGATCGTAGGTTTACCCCGGCTATCACTTCTGTGTCACTGTTAGACAGAGGCACAGTATACTAACCTCAAAAAAAGGCATAGCAAAATTAATTTAAAATGGGTGGCGAAAGCCAAACACACTCTGGCTAGGCTTATAAATGCCCTAGGGCAGATAGCCTAGTATGAACCTATGAACCTATATACACACCCATCTATATATGTCGATATGTACACATGTAATTATCTCTATAGATATCTGGATAATCATATGTACATATATATTCACCATATGTCCTAAACATGGGGTGTAGCCCTACCTCAGCCCCTATAGTTCCACCTTCGTAGTGCAAGGGGATGTCATGCATGTACAGCAGGTATATCAGACTATTGCTACTGTAATAGGGATTGTCTTCACAGACATGGTGTGTGTGGGAGGTCACATCTGCTTTTCACATGTGCGCCATTGGCTACTGACAGACATCCTAAGGACATCATAGTACAGTACCGCTGCAAGCACATAATGCTCCTGTGGACTACAGCAGAGATATTGGCCAACAGATGTGGACATTCTGACACACTATGTACAGTCCAGAGGTATACACAGACCCCCTTAGTGCAGAACATGTGGACCAGGCCTGACAATATGGATGTTAACAGCCATGTAGATGGATATAACACATAATGACTGGTATACATTCACCCCCATAGGTTATGCATTCACACACCCCTGTCTGTCCTGACACATAATAACTACTGGTACAGAGGTGCCATGGACACATACTACCCACTAGATATTGACATACATCTCTACAGCATCCCACTGCTCTGTCTGACATATATGATTGTTAAGGGAAGCCCAGCAGCAGTACATCTGGCAAGTATTTGGACATGACACCTCACTGGGTAAGTACACTAAGCTGCTAGGCATGTAACAAAGCACTGTGCAGGCTACAGGCAGACTGGCTCAACACCGGCCTACATCTCCTATGGGGGAATGCACATGTACCTGCATATATAGCAGGCTCTGCAGGCATGTCACAGCACAGAGTAAGATACACCTTTGTGAAAGTACATAACTACAACCAATGTGAACACAGCCACATATAATAACCTAGCATAATATTACAGTATATGGACTATCTCTTCAACATCACCCTCATATGTGCTACTCACACACTAACCCTACATATACTGGGCCACTACACAGTGTAGTCTGATGCCCGTATGTGGTATGGGACATGTGTGTGTATGGACCTACAAACATGTAAGCCAATACAGTAACATAAAGTGGTGCAGCATGTAACATCAGATAGGACAGGACCTAGGACGATGACATCTACCACAGTCTGTACACAGGCCAAGGTACATATTAACAAAATACACACTGTCGACATTCACCATAAGTACACAGACCTCAGTACTGTACAAACAACCACAGAATGTTCAGGTTATGTCATCAAATATAACCCCTACTGTACATAACATGTGCAGCAGTCTGATATTTCACTGGCTTGTTATCAGATATGATTACACTAATTATGGTGTACAGCACATATGCATCTCTTAATGCATGACATATGTACAAAGGTTGACTGAGTTGTGGCTGGAAGCACATACACAGGGCCAGTATTGACATGTTGCTGTGATACCATCATACATTTACTGTTGTAACAGGGTTTGTTGCAACATATGTCCTATGAGGGATATGAAGTCAGTAACTGTCACGGCTTTCACCATCTACAAACAGCAGTCCTCACACTACCTTCTGCAGTTCACAGATACATGCTCTGTGGATAACACATGAAACCAAAGGCACCACACAATGCCCAGTCTGCAGATGACCCTACAGATAGTGAGTCTTCATAAACATAGAACTGACATGGCAGGTATATATGTAGGACAGCCATATCTGCACACGCCCTGTTAAACCAACATTACTCCGAATGCAGTATAGCAGCACTTACAGTCTGTAGTCAGGTCAGGCACATCCGCCTCCTGTGTGTTGGCCTGTTTCCACAGTGTATGTTATCAGAGGTAAATCCCCAATCCATCTGAGATGCTGTTTGCCAAACAACAGATCGAGTTCCTGCTCACAGTGAATGAAAGGGCCCAACACCAACATGATGTTCCTAGATATTGGAGTGTGTTTCCATGCAAGTGGCTATGGGAATGTTACCACAGCTGTTCCACATGCAATCAGCTAGGGGAGGGCTGCAATTTTTGCAGAGGTCATCAGCTGATCATGAGCATTACCTAAAATATACATGCTGCTGCCTAAGCAAAGCAAGTGTAGGTCTCCACATCCCCCAGTGAGGGAGTGAGGGAGTGAGAGAGGCAGAGACAAATCAGGGAGGGATGGGAGAGTAAAACTTAAGCATGTTTGCGTTACACACCTACCAACACAGGGTATCAAATGCCTGACGACTATATAGTGCTATCCTAGTTTGATGCAGTTATTGGATGCGCCACATAGGTTATCTGCTGTGAAGTTTTCAGAACATATATGTGATGGTGAGTGACATCTGCAACAGGGATATGGTAGCTATACGGTAGGTGAAGTTCATGTGCCTGTCCACATGAAAAGGTGCCAACATCAACATAGCCACACTCTCACAGGGACGCACACACATTGACACACTTGGCAGGGCCAGGATTACAACTCAACAATAGTGAGATTGCCACAACACATTACTGTGCAGGTATCACATGCACCACACGGGCCATACGGAGGTTATATGTGCAAAGGGTATGGGGAGGTGTCTGACATCAGAAAGCATGCTTCAGTATGCCAGTGGGGGTTGTAGTGAGTATGGATGTGATCATACACATCATACAGCACACACGCAAACACACAGGGTGCCAGTACTGACATGCATGGGTGCATTTCTGCACGGGTGTGTGGTGGTCGACTGTGCCAGATGGTTATACAAGGCTAGGAGATGGGTATTCCTTGGCATCAGGCCACATGAAAATGGTCTGCATTGTGGTTCAGGGCAATAGTTTCTGCATTTGCCCACACAGGTGGGTATTGTAACCACCATCCAGTCACCTGGGTGACTATTGCTTGCGGCCAGTGCTGTGCATTGCTTGCCATGTATGTGTTCCTTAGTCCATAACATGGACGATGTCTGGGATGTGCACACCTCCCACATGCATGTACAGTGACATGTGGAACTGTACCTAGGGTGTCTAGCCCATGTTATGTACACAGATTATCATCAGATGTACCAATCTTGGCCACCTGTGGTGGGAACTGGTAATGGACAGCAGGTTTACTCTACACCCACATTGATAGCATGCTAACAGCATTCACTGGTGTCAGTGGCATCTGTTCATACAGGGCATGGTTTTAGGCATGGTATGTCCTTTGTGGTTCACATGTGATGGCACCACAGGTGTTGCAGGTCTCCAGTGGGGAACATGGGGAAGATGTACTATCTGCATGTACATGCCTATTGGACAGAAGGACAGGGTGCCATGCCCTCTGTAGCCCACTACAATCACTCCATAGTTACTATCAGCAGCCAATATGCAGTGTACTACCCACACATTGGCTGCTGCCTAGGCATGTGTGTGTATGAGAAATGGGTTGAGAGTGGGATCTGGGTAATACTGTGGTTGCTAACTGTGATTTCCTGGCCTTGATGTCACATGTATGGGTATGGATTTGCACCCCATCCTCTCGGCTATTTTACATCTGTTATCCCTGTATGGTGGACATTGTGATATTTGCTATGGCCACCTTATAAGAAATTTGGAAAACCCGCTCCACATTGGGCCCAGGTGTCATACACACACACACACACACACACACACACACACACACACACACACACACACACACACACACACACACATGCACATGCACATACACGCACACACACACACACACACACACACACACACACACACACACACACACACACACACACACACACACACACACACACACACACACACACACACACACACACACCTGTGATGTCTGTGAGTAGAACCTCTACCTAACTAGTTTATTACACTACAGCACTATGCAGTTATAGTATGTGCCTGTAGTGAGTGTGGCTAGGCTAAAATGCATTTCTCCCTACACAGACAGTGACACACACACACACAAAACATCCGCAACCAACATGTGTGTATACAGAACCCCTAACAGAGGTCTATATCACACTACAGCATGGAGCTGTTATATGACGCACCACAGGGATTACTGGAGAGCTCCTTCCCCAAAGGTGTATTTCACAATGAATGACATCAGCAGGATTGCCAAAGTAGGGCATTTGAATTGTACTGAGTGTGACTACCCTGTAATGCATTGCTCCTTACACAGGCATTGAAACACACACAAAACATCCAGAACTGCCATGGGTGGAAATAGAACCCTACCAGCATTCGATATCACACTACAGCAGTACACAGTTACAGGATGCACTACAAAAATTACTGGACTACAACCTTCCCAGAGGTGTATTTCTAGGTGGATGACATCAGCAGCCTTGCCAAAGGTGAACATTTGAATTGTAAGGAGTGTGACTACCCTAAACAGCATTGCTTTCTACACAGACAGATACGCACATAAACTTGCCATGTCTGTGATTAGAACAGCTACCTAATTAATTTATCATACTACAGCAGTACGCAGTTACAGGACACACTACAGAGATTACTGTGCTACAGCTTTCCCAGAGATATATGTCTAGGTGGATGATATCAGCAGCCTTGCCAAAGTTGAGCATTTGAATTGTAGGGAGTGTGACTACCCTAAAAAAGCAATGCTCTCTACGCAGACAGACACACACACAATCACACTTGCCAAGTCTGGGATTAGAACAGCTATCACATTACAGCAGTACGCAGTTACAGGACACACTACAAGGATTACTGGGCTACAGTCTTCCCACAGGTGTATTTCTAGGTGGATGACATCAGCAGCCTTACCAAAGTTGAGCATTTGAATTTTAGAGAGTGTTACTACTCTAAAATGAATTGTAGGGAGTGTGAGTACCCTAAAAAGCATTGCTCTTTACAAAGACAGACACACACTTGCCAAGGCTGGAATTAGAACAGATACCTAACAAATGTATCACATTACAGCAGTATGCATTTACAGGACATGCTACGGAGGTTACTCGGTGCCAAACTTCCCAGAGGTGTATTTCTAGGTGGATGACATCAGCAGCCTTGCCAAAGTTGAGTATTTGAATTGTAGGGAGTGTGACTACCCTAAAAAGCATTGTTCTCTACACAGACACACACTTGCCATGTCTGGGATTTGAACTCCAACCTATTTTATCACACCACAGCAGTACGAAGTTATGGGATGCACCATGGAAATTACTGGGCTACAACTCTCCCAAAGATGTATTTCACAGTAGATGACCTCAGCAGGCTTGTCATAGTAGGGCTATGGGGAAGGCAGTGTGTGTGCATGGGCCATAACTCATTCATCTAAAGGTTGACATGCCACATGTGGGCACACACAGGGTCATATTTCACAGGTATGTGTATACAGCTGCTAGATGACTACTTTCTTGTAAAGTCATGTTACACAGCTGGCACATGCACCACATAGTCTGTAATGCTGCCAGATAATGGTGCATAGTGTCTGCAGTGAGTGAGATCTGACCCTTATGTGGTTGGGACCCTTTGGCTGTGTGTTGGCTGAGACAGGCCTGGATAGCTCCTTGTCACAGTCCCCTTCTTCCACACATCTATGTACATCTACCTTTGACTTATTATAGTTTGTTGTCCTTACATATATGTCTGTATTCCTATCCACTGTATGTGCAAGGCATGAGTGGTGCATACTGACGAGTGTCTGCACTAACAACTGCGACTGCCAGATTTGTCTGGTTCACTGGTGTTTGCAGAAATGGTCTTCATGTGTTTGTGTGTGAGCATGCCCAATATGCCCATCTGTATTTAATGTGTGGATTGAGTCCAAGTAGTTAGTTCTGCAGTGCTGACCTTTGTGTTGTACACCGACAGGTTGCATGCTGTTTCTGCAGGGTATCCATCAAGCATTCGGCATTGACTGTTCCTACATTTCTGCATAGGATGTGGATGGGGCGGCTCACCTGACTATTTCTACATTTCTACACAGGATTGGGGAGGCACACCTGACTGTTAATACATTTCTATGTTGGATGGGGGGGTGCACCTGACTATTTCTACATTTCTACACAGCATGGGGGGGACACACCTGACTGTTCTTACATTACTACATAGGGGGGCACACCTGTCTATTTCAACATTTCTACATAAGGTTTGGGGGGCACACCTGACTGTTATTACATTACTACGTAGTATGGGGGGCACACCTGACATTTGTACACATTTGCTATGACTGTACTGGTATGTCAGGTACTCCATTTCATTCTGTATTATTACCTATCATGTTGACTAGAGGCATACCAGTGTATTACAGATCGTAGCTTTGGATGCCCTACATATTAATGTCTGTGCTAAGCTAAGAGCAAACCCGAGCCACAGGGCTCCAATCTGCTTACAGTATGCATGACACACACCCCCCATGATGTCACCTAACTTATTATCTTGCACCAAGCTATTCCTACGCTTACACTGTTGGGACCTGGCTCACATGCTGGGGAAAACTGGGATTCACTATCCTTTCCCTCATTTTTATAGGATTGCCTGCTAATGCATAGCTACATGTCTCACACTGAGCCTCCCCCCTTAGCAACCACTACTCACTGGCTATGTTGTTGTCTGCCTGCCATTGACTTGCATGGCAGAATACTGATTTTAGTTAGAATGCTTAATTTAGGTTAATTTTGTTCTTTTCCCCCCGATCCCGTTTGTGCGCCACTGCCCTACGCTTAAACAGTCGAGATCGGCTAAAAAAAATAAAAGTTGATTTTTGTATTTTTTTTTAATGTTTGCAATGCCAATGGCTTTATACTTGGCCATTGGCATGCTTACTACATGATATGCAGCCTTTATTTGGAGCTGTCACAGCTCCGTTTTGGATTTGGCAGAAATGTACTCGGTTATTAACCGAGTACATTTCTGCAGATAGCACTAGTCCTGCATGGACGTTTGCAAGCTACCTGGATTGCAAAATCACCTAATTTGCATAGCTTTCTCCTGCAAATGGGGTGATTTGCATACAGGGGCTTTGTCCGTGCAGGATTAGTGCAGGAGTGCTCATGCATGCCCCTGCAGGCTGTTCCTGGATCGCACGGCAGACATATTGCCTGTTTGAGCTCCTGCACCGATCTTGCACACTGTGCAAGCTTTCGAGAAAACAGGGGCATGTCTATATAACTTACCTTTATGGCCTAAAAAACACATACAGAATGGCAAAATAAACACTATATAAATAGTATAAATTCCTGCACTATATAAATAATAACTATAGAAATAAAAACTACAGCATCTCATAGTGATACCACAAGATTAACAAATTAAACTATAACATTTACACGTGTGATGATACACTATTACATATTATACATTTTGGACGTTATGAAATTCGATGTTATGGATTTTAGATGTTATGGTCTCAGTGTTTTTCTTTTAGATGTTATGGGTTTTAGATGTTTTGAAGGGGAATATATATATTTACAGAAAGTGCACTTGTTGCATTTATAAGTGGCCATAGTCTGCAACAGTGTAGGGCAAGCAGCAGTTCTCTGGCACTTTCTTTGCTCTTGCACTACTGTACTTGCACTACTGAGCAACTGCCATAAAGAAAACAGATAATTGCTTTGTCTCCCCTGATCCTTCACCTGTCTGTTATAAGCCTCATACCTAGAGTGTAGTTGCTTCAAAGTAAAACCGGTCATACTTATCTTTCTTTTAAGATTTTTTTGGGAATTTCAGGACAACAAAGATAAACAGAATTGTCTTTCATCAACTTCCCCTATAAACATATAAGAGTGTGGTTACAGTCCAGCATACAATCTGAAAGAATAGTCTTTCAGAGCATCACTGGCATGAAAACAGTATGTTTTGTACCTTGGAACCTAATGCGAAGTGGCCAGCAACTTAAGAAGCAGGATAAAATTATGATAAATTAGGTAAACAGTCTTTCTTTAGGTACAAAACACCAGGGATAAATAAAAAAAAACTCTTACCTTGGGCTTGTATGAAATGGTAGGCATCTTCTAGCAACCGATGGCTACTGTTATTAAAGACTTCAAATTAAAAAAAATTGTCCAAAGATTCCATATCACATGAGCCAAATACCCATGTTTATTTTATGACTCTGACAGAACTTTTTTAAACACCCAACATATGGGTGTAGAATTCCCAGTAACTGACGCATCTCTCTTTGCAGATCCTCAAGTCTCCTCCATAGCTACTTTCATGAATCCTTCTTCACTCCTTGAATTCCACCATGTTGTCTGTGGCTTCAGTTTATATAGGCAGCTGACTTTTCTCTTTGCTTTTTTATCTTCCTTGAGAGAAAATAAACTGGTATATATTAACATCCAGTATTATTAAGCTAACTCCTCACAATCTTGCCTAGATATTATGTTCGTAGCAGAAATTACTATCTCTTGTGGTAGCACATCCTAGGATCTCCTAGCAATGATATCATGCTATATTACAGATGGCAATGATATCATGCTATATTACAGATGGCAATGATATCATGCTATATTACAGATGGCAATGATATTGTGCTATATTACAGATGGCAATGATATCATGCTATATTACAGATGGCAATGATATTGTGCTATATTACAGATGGCAATGATATTGTGCTATATTACAGATGATCCTTGCCCTCATCTTAAAACCACTGGCTTCAGGCCAGTAGGAAGATCTGTGGATACAGACCGGACTATTTGCATATTGAATAGCTGTAATCCAAGGGTCCACTGGCTAAGCTTAAATTTTCTTCTTTCAGGTGGTAAAGCCATTTAGGGAGCATGATGTATGACCAGAATGACTTCCTTGTTTAACAAGTAGTAATGAAGGAACCAAATTGCCCCATTGTACTGCTGTTCAAAACTAGAGTACTGGCTTTATCCAATTTTTTCTTTAAGTAATGAACTGGGTGTCCCTTATTGTCAAACTTTTGGGTAAGTACTGCACCCACTCTCAGAGTCATTCATGTGTACAGGAGAGGTTTAGAGAAGTCAGGGGACACTATATTAAGCTATACATACAGGCTTTGTTTTTGGCTGTTTTGGCCACATCAGCCTCAGGGATCCACTTGACTTTATCTGTCTTCTTCCCTTTGGTGACACCAGTTAAGAGACAGGTCACTGTAGCAAAGTCTGGAAAGAATTTTCTGTAATATGCAGCCAGTCCCAAAGAGGCACACACCTGCATTTTAGTTTAAGGTATAAGCGACTTTTCATTAGCTTCTAGTTTTTTTTTCTTCTTCTTCTTTCTGGAGATTAATTAGCCTTTATCTTATGACATATCTTATGTAACAAACTTCAGTCATCCCCTGTTTACATTTGGGAACATTAACAGTGAGACTAGCTAGCCTCAGGGAGTCTAAAACTACTTGAAACGTTTGTTGGTGGGTGTCCCAGTCTGCTGAGTGGATAATGGCATCGTTAAGATAGGTTACTACATATAGTTGATGAGATTTTAAGACCCTATCCATTAACCTTTGGGAAGAAACTGGGGCATTGTAGAGACCAAAGGGTAACACTATATACACTAGAAAAGACACTTTGCCATATAGAAAGCATTCTTTACTTTCACCCCTTTGGACAGAGAGATTTGTTGGTACTCTTTGGTCAAATCCAGGATAATGAAAAAGTAGGCCTTGCCCCACTGTTCTAGAAGTTCATCTACCCTTGGCATTGTGTAACTGGTGACTTCTGATATGCTGCTTAACTTTTGGAAGTTGTAAAAAAAACAGATAGTAGGTTTTAATACTAACATGATGTAGCTATTCCATTCACTAGTTAATTCGTCCATTACCTGCAAATTCATCATCTTCTGAATTTCCTCACAGATAACTTTGTTTTGGACCTCGTGTATTCCATAAAGATTGGCATTCACTTTTTTCTTTTAGTATGGTTTGTATGTGGTGGGTAATCAGGGAAGCTTGTCTGAGTAAATCAGAAAAATAGTCATTTTCCTAAAACAAAACTAATGGATCTCCTGTTTTAGGGTCTTGGAGTGAGTATTATCAACTGCTACTTCAGCAATGGACAATGGTCACCTCTCCTACTCCCAGTTAACCACCTCTGATCCCCCTTAAACTACATAAACTTGTTACTGTCTCCAGGATTTTAACATGTCTACGTAGAACATTTCTTTATAACACATATTCTGTATCTGTCTCGCTTTATAATTTACTTCATATAATTTTCCAAAGCCCTCACAGGGGCCTTGCCATTCCTCCATGAATTTGTTCTTACTGGTTGAGACTACGGCTAAGACTTGGTCCTTAATGTGGAATTCTCTGTGACTGGCATTCTGGTTATATACGCCTGGTCTAAATGCTCTATAATAATGGGCAAGGTTAGTCACATTTTGCCAGTACACAATCACAATGCTCTACTTCATTTCAGAAAGGGGCTTCTTCCTCTTCCCAAGTTTTCTTGACTATGTCCAATAGCATCCTAGGGCATTGGCCATATACTATCACAAATGAACTAAAAACTGGTAGAAGCTTGAGGGATTTCCCTTACAGAAAACATTATGTAAAGCAGTAGCTAGCCCAAGGTCTTCCCACTGGTTTCTGCTGTCATCTTCTATATGAATTTCTAGGCTATAGTGAAACTTTCCTCTAGCCCAACAGTTTGGGAATGGTCATGAGTTGTTTTACTAGAAAACTATGACAAAGATGCTCCATAACTTTTGACATTAATGGAGTACCTTTGTCAGTTAGAATTTTCTTGTGGATTTCTTTCCTCAAGAATGACAGTTATTTCCATGGCTATGATCTTGCTGTTGGACTTCCAAAAGGAATAGCCTTAGGGAAGCAAGTGGCATAATCTAATACAACCAGGGACTTCTGCTATGGACAGTGGTATTAAGTGATTCTTAAAGTCCAGTTTTGGCATTAACGTTTGATGCTCCAAACAGCTAATACAAACGTTTTTCACTTCCTTCAGCATCCTGGGCTAGCAGAACTGAGCTACCATTCAAGCTTTGGTCTTGTCCCTACCTAAGTGGTGATCTAAGATATGGCATTTTTACTACTGTTATTCTAAAGGGCCTGTGTACCAACAACAACCATGTTGCGAACATTCTGTGTCTGCAAATATAGTTAGGCCAGAATGGCCTACTGGTTAGTATTCCCCAACTACCCTAAAAATGTTTTGTTGGACCAGAGTGAGTGTATCATCTTCCTATTGAGTTTTCTTAAAGTTAAATTAACTAGTCAGAAATTCAGACAGGTTTGTTCCTCTCTAGTGAGTGTTCCAGAAAGTGCATGGATTATTCTCACACCAAACAAGCAGGCACTAGGACCTCCACATCTCTTTCCTCTCCAGGAGAAAGATAAATCACTCTAACACTCCCTTATTCCTTCCTTATTTTATTCAACAGGAGAAGTTGTATCAGACTTAGAGGAAATGTTTCTGTTTAACTTTTCTTTGCCTCACTCCTATTCAGCATCTGGGGATATATCATCCTTTATTGGGTTTTCAAACATGCTCCTTTCTCCATATTTCTGAGTGGTCTCTTTAATACATATTCTTTTCATCCTACTGCTGTAAAGTTCTTGGTTTCTTTAGGCAGGTTTATCCATACTGTGGATTTCTCAGGAGCATAGGTTCGTAGGCTGATAGGTTCATAGGTTGTTACTAGACTAGCAACTACTAGGGAACTTACAAGCCTCGCCTAGCACCCCAAACCATTTGAGTCTCAAGTATTGTACGGGGTGGAGGCATGTTAGTAGGCAGGTAGCTAAGGATTTGTAGGCGGGTGTTAGTTAGAATAATACTTTTCTTATTGACAGCCTCTGTCCATAAAGGACATGGGGGCCAGACAGGGGATACATTTAGGATTTCCCATGCAATTGTTAAGGTTTTGTTTAAATAGGGTCAGAAATGAACTCTGCTTTACATGGATGGAGAGTTATTCCATAATGTGGGGATCCTTTGGGACACATGTCTGTCTCTCCAGCATGTTCTGTTTATCTTACAAGCAAAGTTCAGATTCCTGGATCTAGTGTTTCTGGTAATGTTTGTTTTGCACATGTGCAACAAATCCATTATGGCTGGATCTAAGGAAGCCCTGTAATCCAAGCAAAGATCCCAACTCAGCAGCCTGTAGGAGACTGAATACAGAGACAGAGCCTTTAGGTGATCAGTGGAGGACAGGTAGAGCTGGATCCAGTACTAGGCAACCTAGGCTGTTGCCTAGGGCCTGCTGGTTTCGGGAGTGCCACAATGCTTAACTCAGTACAGCCGTGTGACACCGGTCCGGTATGTGTTTCTGCAGTTACGTTATAGTGATGTCTCTAGGCATCAAATATTACTAGTTCTTACTTACATTAATAATTTCAAAGCCATGCTACATACAAAGTATTAAAAAATTTCATCTTAAAGCTTACACAATGGCAAACACAACTTGGTTGATATTTGACCTCTGTCTAATAGACGTAAAAAGATATTAATTCTTGTTCATATAATATTTATTTATATTATCATATATTTTATGTATTTTAAATATCCCAACAACATACCTCTTAACCTTTCAGCACAATAAATCTGGACAAACCCAGAAATAATGGGGGGGGACAAAGGCCCAAAAATAAGAACACTGCACTCTTAAGTGCGTTGTCCTTTAGATGAGATTTTAAACAGACGCCCCATCTTTCTGTTCTAATGGTAGTTGCAATGAGATAGTTTATGTCCTGAGCCATCAAAAAAAGTAGAGGAAAATTCCTCAAAGCCCTGTCCAAATACCACCAAGGGTCTCCCCTAAAAAGCTGCTTCTAGCCTAGTGAGACTAACCTGGTCAACAAAGAATATTTAAATTAAACATTTTAAATTAAATCTGTATCTCTGCTTTCATTTCAAAAGTAAAGAAAACAATATGCATGATGACAGGTTTGAGCAGTGTTTATGGTAAATGGGGGGTGAGAGACAAGTAATGGGTCACCAGAATGTCTGCAATTTGGGGGTTCCTCATCTATTCCCCTGCTTAAGCCCCTATTTGACCATGATCTGGCTCTGAGGACATGATATTCATGCCCTGAATTCTCTTGGTGAGAAAGCTTTGTGGGTGTTCCAACTGTTACTAGTGTCTGGTTAGGTACATGCCAAAGAGGACATTGTATTCAATGATAGGTCTGATATGGGTCAAGTAGAGAGTTACTATAACTTCCTTGCATTTGAATGCCATACTCTTATCTGTAAGTTGGGTGACATAGACTGATTTTTTTTATTACCTTAGCTACATGTTGATCAAAGGCCAAATTGCTGTCTACATATGTTCCTGGATGTCTGACTACTGGGTCGACTCTTAGGGGCATTTCATTGATGAAGCAATTAACTTGCACTGACAATTTCCCCAAATGTATCATAATGCATATTTTGGCATTGAGTTTTAGGCCATGGCTTTGGCACCATTCATTTGTGTGTGTTAAACCCACTTGCAAGATGTTTGCATCTTGCAGGAGTCTCTAATAGCTCCCAATTTACAGTGTGACCTCGATGAGCCAGAGGCCTTTAATGTTAGCCTTGACTTCCAACAAGTAGATGCCAAACAGGAACAAGCCCAGCAGTTCTAGGGTCCTCCACTGGTGACCAGTCACTTGGTGAAGGATCTCCCGATCTTGACATGGTTCATGTCTGTGAACCAGATGAAAATTTACTGAGTTATATAAGGATTTATGCCTAGCTCAGAGAACTTGTCAACAATGCCTGAGTGAGGTATTGTATCAAATGCCTTAGCCAGGTCATGATAGTCAGTATGCACTGTTTTATCCTCATCCATTGTCTTGGTGACCCTCTCAATGAAGTCTACCATTCCATGGCTTTGCATTTTAGGCTTTTTTGGCTGATGGGTCTGTAGCTCCCTGTGTCAGTTGATGGTCCACGCTTATGGAGGGGAATGACTGCTGCAGTATTCCATTCACTTGCAATGTAACCTGTTTCATGGCTCTAATTGAAGACTGCCTCAAGTGGTCCTGATAGATGGCAACTGGGGATTTTTTCAGGACCCGTGGAGGTGGTGTACTTGGCATTAACGAGTGCTGCCAGCACCTACTCCCTGCTAATAGCTGGAAGAAGTATGTTGGAAGGGATTTCACCTGGTGGAGCTGAAGGGAGTCAGGGGTAAAGTCTGAGCTGAATTTATCAGCCAGTAGATTTTCTATGTCACCCTGACAGGTAAAGGTGATGCCGCTCACCACCAGTTCAGCATACTGCTGTTTATTACCCCTAAGGTTCTGGACATAGCTGAAAAAGGCCTTCTGATTGTCCTTAGCCTGTAAGACTACCCTGGCATCATAGCTGGCCCTGTTGGACTTAATTAGACCTCTTAGTTTCTTGTTTAGATGTATAAGAGAACACTTATCTTTAAGGTAGTTGCTTTTCCTTATTTCTGCCATGATTTTTCTTTTTTTATTATATAACCTGGAAGGATCGGGATGCACAAGCCAGTGCATTTCTTTGTGCCTGTCCCAAGCCCAGATAAATGGGGAGGGTTGCGTCAGGAAGGGCATCCGACGTAAAACTTCACCAAAACATTTCATGCTGTCACCAAGAAAAATTTTTATACCGGATCGGTCGAGGCCCAGGTTAACAACGATCGCCACCAGTACTGTTAGCCTACAGGGTGCTGGTGGAAATTGGGCTACTGTTGGCCGAAGGAGGAGAAGAGGCAGAAGACATGGCCAAAGGCAAGAGGAGAGGAGAAAGGCTAGGACTGTAGTAGTGAGGGTTGGAACTTTGAATGTTGGCAGTATGACTGGTATAGGGCGAGAGCTAGCTGATATGGTGGACAGATGGAAGGTTGGTATATTCTGTGTGCAAGAGACCAGATGGAAGGGGAGTAAGGCTAGGTGTATCAGAGGTGGGTTCAAATTGTTTTAGCATGGTGTGGATGGGAGGAGAAATGGCGTAGGAGTTATTCTGAAGGAACAGTATGCTGAGAGTGTTTTGGTGGTGAAAATAGTGTTGGATAGAGTGATGTTTATGAAACTGGAAATTGATGGTGTAATGATGAATGTTGTTAGTGCATATGCTCCACAAGTTGGGTGTGCAATGGATGATAAAGAAAAATTTTGGAGTGAATTGGATGAAGTGGTGATGACTGTACCCAAGGGTGAGAGAGTGGTGATTGGAGCAGATTTCAATGGGCATGTTGGTGAAGAAAGTGATGGGTAAGTATGGTGTTAAACAAAGGAATGCAGAAGGTCAGATGGTAGTGGATTTTGTAAAAAGGATGGACATGGCTGTGGTGAATACATATTTTAACAAAAGGGAGGAGCATAGGGTGACATACAAGAGTGGAGGAAGACGCACACAGGTGGATTATATCTTATGTAGGAGGGCCAGTTTGAAGGAGATTGGAGACTGTAAAGTGGTGACTGGAGAAAGTGTCGTTAGGCAGCATAGGATAGTGGTTTGTAGGATGATGTTGGTTATCAAGAAGAGGAGGAGGAGTGTGAGGGCAGCACCAAGGATCAAGTGGTGGAAATTGAAAACGGGTAATTGTGAGGTTGAGTTCAGGGATGAGTTAAGACAGGCACTGGGTGGCAGTGAAGAGTTACCAAATAGCTGGGTAACTACAGCAGAGCTAGTAAGGGAGAAGGCTAGAAAGGTGCTAGGTATCACATCTGGACAGAGGAAGGATGACAAGGAGACATGGTGGTGGAATGAGGAAGTACAGGAGAGTATACAGAGAAAGAGGTTGGCAAAGAAGAAGTGGGATTGTCAGAGAGATGAAGAAAGTAGACAGGAGTATAAGGAGATGAGGTGCATGGCAAAGAGAGAGGTGGTGAAGGCTAAGGATAAGGCATATGAAGAGTTGTATGAAAGGTTGGACACTAAGGAGGGAGAAAAGGACTTATACCGATTGGCTAGACAGAGGGACCGAGCGAGGAAAGGTGCAGTAGGTAAAGGTGATAAAGGATAATGAGGGAAACATACTCACAAGCGAGGAGAGTGTGTTGAGGAGATGGAAAGAGTATTTTGAGGGGTTGATGAATGAAGAGAATGAGAGAGAGAGAAGGTTGAATGATGTAGGGATAGTAAATCATGAAGTACAATGGATTAGCAAGGAGGAAGTAAGGATAGCTATGAAGAGAATGAAGAATGGAAAGGCTGTTGGCCCAGATGACATACCTGTGGAAGCATGAAGGTGTTTAGGTGAAATGGCAGTGGAGTTTTTAACCAGATTGTTTAATGAAATCTTGGAAAGTGAGAGGATGCCTGAGGAATGGAGAAAAAGTGTTTTGGTACCGATTTTTAAGAATAAGGGTGATGTGCAGAGCTGTAGTAACTACAGAGGGATAAAAGTGATCAGTCACAGCATGAAGTTATGGGAAAGAGTAGTGGAAGCAAGGTTAAGAAGGGATGTGATGATTAGTGATCAGCAGTATGGTTTCATGCCAGGAAAGAGCACTACAGATGCGATCTTTGCTCTGAGAGTGTTGATGGAGACGTACAGAGAATATCGGAAGGAGTTGCATTGTGTTTTTGTAGACTTAGAGAAAGCATATGACAGGGTGCCTAGAGAGGAGTTTTGGTATTGTATGAGGAAGTTAGGAGTGTCAGAAAAGTATGTAAAAGTGGAACAGGATATGTACAAGGGTAGTGTGACAACGGTGAAGTCTGCGGTGGGAGTGACGGATGCGTTTAAGGTGGAGGTGGAGTTACATCAAGGATCAGCTCTGAGCCCTTTCTTATTTGCAATGGTGATGGACAGGTTGACAGACGAGATCAGACAGGAGTCCCCGTGGACTAAGATGTTTGCAGATGACATTGTGATCTGTAGTGAGAGTAGGGAACAGGTGGAGAAGACCCTGGAGAGATGGAGATATGCTCTAGAGAGAAGAGGAATGAAGGTCAGCAGGACTAAGACAGAATATATGTGTGTGAATGAGAGGGAGGATAGAGGAAAGGTGAGGATGCAAGGAGTAGAGGTGGCGAAGGTGGATGAGTTTAAATACTTGGGGTCAATAGTTCAGAGTAATGGTGAGTGTGGAAGAGAGGTGAAAAAGAGAGTACAGGCAGGATGGAGTGGGTGGAGAAGAGTGTCAGGACTGATTTGTGACAGACGAGTACCTGTAAGAGTGAAAGGGAAGGTCTACAAGAGGGTAGTGAGACCAGCTATGTTATATGGGTTGGAGACAGTGGCATTGACAAAATGGCAGGAGTTTGAGCTGGATGTGGCAGAATTAAAGATGTTAAGATTTGCAATGGGTGTGACGAGGGTGGACAGGATTAGGAATAAGTATATCAGAGGGTCAGCCCAGGTTGGAAGGTTTGGAGACAAAGCCAGAGAGGCACGATTACTTTGGTTTGGACATGTGCTGAGGAGGGATGCTGAGTATATTGGGAAACCGATGTTAAGGATGAAGCTACTAGGTAACAGGAAAAGAGGAAGGCCTAAGATAAGGTTTATGGATGTGGTGAGAGAGGACATGCAGGTGGTTAGTGTGACAGAGCAAGATGCAGACAACAGGAAGAAATGGAAAAAGGTGATCTGCTGTGGCAACCCCTAACGGGAACAGCCAAAAGAAGATGATGATGACCCTGGAAGGATCCCACCAGTGTTTTTTTTTTTTTTGGGCTTGTTTTGGGTTTATTTCTGGTAGGTACAGCAGCCTGTAAGCAGACATTCACATGTTTCTGTAGTTACTCTGTGAATAATTCTGCATAGGTAGCTGTGGTCCCAAGGTTGGGGCGGAGCCTTGAATTTTGATAAACTGTCACTTAACAGGATGCAGTTTGCCTTTGAATAGTTCCTAATTGCTACTTGTTTGGCTGGATTTTCTGGTATGATTTTAACATCAAGTGAGACAACTTTGTGATACGACCTCACTAGTGAGGAAGTGATATGGGGGGAGGGGGTTCAATGCTTTCCCATATAGGTGAGTACCAGAAACAATATGATTGATTCTGTGGTCAGAGCATGCACTATTTGTCCCAGGGTGTTTGTGTTAATAAAGACCAGGAAGCATTGTGGCTGTGACTTTTCCAGTCTATAGAGGGGTAGTTAAAGTGACCCATGAATAGGGTGTTTGGTTGGATGGTGAGCACCTCTAGTAGGTATAGTTAAGAGTCATGAGACTCTTGACCTGTAGCTAGCCATGATAGGGTGAGGGACCTTGCCTGTGGTAACTTGCACATAGATACGCAACATGGTTTCATTCTTTTTAACAAACCTGGAGGTATAATTGTTACTAACATAGATCAAAACACCTCTACATTTACCCTAGTCTGTGTTGTTGTTGGTCTAAATGTGTGGAAGGCACTGTGGCCTTGCACTTCCATTGTACCTTCTATAGTTCTACAGCTTTAAATCAAGTCTCGATCATGGCACAAATGTCTACATTCTCCAGTGTGAGGAGGGGTTGAATGGTGTGGGTTTTTTGTTTAGGCTCTGAGCACTGAGCAGTAACACCTTAAGGTAGCTTGTAGTCTTTTTCACTATGTTGGTGGTTTTGTCTTTTTGGCAATGCCTAAAAAGGCTGTAAGGGGATGGATAAAGTTTTAACCAATATATAAAAACCTAGGGGTGGTAAATCCAACTCATCCTTGTCAAAGCAATGCAGTCTTTTGACCATGTTCTCCCATGCTGACAGATATTGGATCCTCCAGAATGAAACCATAAACTAAGCTAATTATTAAAATCAATTATTTTATGTTCATAATGTGGCATTATCCTTGGTGAAGGTAGAATGCTGCTCAATGCAAGGCTGACACACATTCCAAGAGATCCATTATGTCTCTTTTCATATAGCCCAATGAGGTATGTCTCAAGTTATGTGCACCCACATGGACTATGATTATTATTGGGTCTATATCACTTTAGCAAAGTGACAGTTCACTGATCAGCATTTCATTAGAAATGCCATTCTCAAAAATGTGCTCTTGTGGGGGACTGTGCCCCCACTCCCCCGCTAATTAGGTCTAGAAGGAACAATCTTCATATATATGAGCTCCCAGAAAAATCAGAAGGTGATAACATCGTTAATTTTCTTACATCATGGATACCAACTATTCTAAAACTACCACAATTTCTCTCCTATGGAATAGAATGAGCTCAGACAGCCTTAACAAATACTGATATATCTATTTCAGCAAAATCTAAACCAAGATCGATCATCATGAAAATGTTTTCCAGTCAAGATAAAGAATTAATCCTACAAACTGCATGGTCCAACTCACAAATAAAGTAAAAAGGATCACTTATCAGATTTGACAATGACTGTTCTTCAAATGTGCTAACAAAAAGAAGAGAATTTTATCCCATCATAAAAGCTCTGAAGAAAAAACAGTTTAAGACAAATGTATTGTTCCCAGACAGACTGAAAATCTTCCTTCCCAAAGGAATAAAAATCTTTGATTCACTGGACACAGCAACAAAGTATTTATTAACAACATAACTGAACAAGATGAAGTTATAGATTGGACAAATAGCACACCCAAGAGAAATGCAAAGAGAGAGAGAGATGGCTGAAAAGTAGTTGAACAAAAGAAGAAAAAAACTAAAAGACAAATAAACAAATAATAATTTGTTACTTTATCTTTTTTATTACAATGCGGCTGCAAAATCCATATATTTATATTTCAATGAAAGGGAAAATGAAGGGGGAAAGTGAAAGAGAAAAGAAATAATAGCAAATGCAAAAAAATGTTTCAATATAAACTCATCGACTAAAACAGGTACACCTTTTATTGTTGTATATCATTTTCAATTTATATATATATATATATATATATATATATATATATATATATATATATATATATGTCAATTATAAATAACTGCAGAATTTATACTGCCTTAAATAATATATTAAAAGTACTTCATAAGACTATTTATTAGTATAAACAAGAGCATTATTTCATCACATACTAATAGCTATTGATATTGGAATGTGACTATAATATAACTATATACCTAACCTTAAACTAATAATCTATTTATAAGCACTAATATATTGATTTAATGTACATTTAACTAATATAAATATCAGAATACGCCAGTCTATCATTAATTTAGAGGGAGGGGGAAATGAGTGAGGAGGGGAGAGTGATATGAAGGGAGAAGAAAGGAAAAAAAGAAAAAAAATAGCAAAAAGAAACACAAATATTTTTTAAGCACCTTTAACAACAAAGACTACTAAAACATGATTTCTTAGTCCTTTAAAGCATATTCATTTCAAAAGACATTTGATAAAAGTAAACACACAGCTGAATGGGTAAAAATGAAATATAAAGCTTAAAACTGTACAAATGTATACTTGTTGCACTGGATTTGAACTCAGAATGACAAACATTACAATATATAAATAATTGACTTTAGGTAATGAACACTGAAAGAAATACCTTAATATGTTTGATTAGATGATATGCAGTTTTGTTAGATATGTTAACATAATTTTGCTTTACGAGATGACTGTAATACTCTGGAGGTATTAGTTTCCAAGAAGAACTCAGTGCAAGCTTCCTGACCTTCACGGACTTGATGTAAATGGTCGCCTGGCTGATGACATCATGTTAGATGTTGAGAAGAGACTTGGACCCCTTACGTGCATAGCAGACACTCCCTTTACATTAACTTTTAAACTGAAGTACAAAAACAAGCGACGAAGAGAGAATAATGACTATTAAACAACAGTAAATAGCGCAAATAAAGAAATGCTTCCTGAAAGAAGCTACAATATCCACATTTTAAGGTCAGAAATCTAACCAACAGTTTTGTTTGAGTTCTTAGTAGTAGAGGCAGTTTATTTTACTCATAATTAACTGGTAATCTAAATGTTTTAAAGTAAGATTTATTGAAATTATATTGATTCTTTATATGCAGGCACATATACATTGTTCAAAAGTGAATGTAAGCTTATCTCAAAACCAAATGCAATAGAGAAATTGTAGTGACTTAATAAAACTACTATTATAAACATGTTTGTGATGTCATGTTCCTGAAAGCTCATCTGTAAGGCATTTTGTATTGGTAATTTATCTTTACAAAGGTTATACAGCTTCACTGACCTAAATACCAATATTAAGCTTGATACCCCCTTTTTTTGTTAAAGTACTCTAACATATGAAGTACAAGAGAAATATATGCTGTTTTAAAAGGTGAAAGAGTATATTAACAAAAGGTATAATATGTTTACATGATTTTAAGACATATAGCACAGCTTAATGTAAGGGTACAAACAACAGGTGCCTACTATGTTTAGTATGAGTATGTAGAAAGACATTTCATTCTCTGTTAAGGTTTTTGCTTTTTCCTGGTGAAATGGAGCAGCACAAGAAGAGATTGTATGTAGAGTAATATATCCAGCCAAGCTTTATTATTGATTTTTGGCATGATTAGGCTGAATTAGATATTGAATAATATATACTAACAATAATCTCACGTATTAGTTAGCCAAGGTGAATGTCATATAAAGAATTACTAGAGCTTAAAATAAATAGATTATAGACTGACTGTAATATCTGTATTTTAAATAGGGGTGCAGATCTGAAGGAAAAAAAGAAAGTGATCTGTTATATAGAACAACATCAATATCTGGGGGATCACTATTAAATAATATTGCTTGAGGCTTTCAGTATATCAACCTTTTTAATAGACATTTTATGAATCATGCCTATACTTAAAGCATGGTTGATTTTGAAGATTATGCTGAAATCAATTAGGAATTAGAAATCTATTACATATAAATCCTTAAGGTCTCGTCTGTTGTTCAGAAATTTTATGAAATATATTCATTATTTAAAAGATTAAAAGAATATGCCAATTAATAAGACTATATGCTTATACAAATTAACCTGTAACATGTCAAATTCCTTATTTTAAAATTGTAATGAAAATATATTGAAAATGAGGTTTACAATATAACAATCTGAGCATATATGATATGAAATCAACAAAACACTATCACTACCTTCCCATGTCATTATATCTAATAACATTAGATTTACTATCTAGCTAAATATTCCTAGTTTACATCATCATCATGACTTGATCCTAAAATCATCACACATTTACTTATGACAATAGGCTGAAATTATATTTTCTCATTATATATTCTATAAACACAAAATAAACTCAGTTGAGAGTCTCACTCAATATGGGATAGTTAGGATTAGAAGGACTGTCTGTGTGACTTTTTCAACCAGACAGGAGGATTTAGTCCTCCTAGAAATACGTGTAAATAGTGATTTTCATAGCTGTAGTTTCATAAACATGTTAGATTTGATTTTTAAGGTGTCTTACAAAAAAGAAAACATATTGCATACACATCTAAATCCTTTTCAACATAATACACATATCATTAAACATACTAAACATGCATTTTACTACAAACCATCACATCTGAATAAAATATGAAGTGTCTATCCATTAATGTTAATTGTCTCAATAATAACAACAAAAGGTGAAATTTATTCAAATACTTGAACTTACATAAACCCTTACTGGTATTTCATCAAGAAACACATCTCATTAATGATTATATAAATAAATTAAATATTAATAATTATACAGTATTAACAACATCACGATATAAGCAAAAGAAAAGAGGAGAATCCATTTTAATTAGAAATTGTATTATATCTCCCAAAATAATATCAACATATCAAGATTCTGCAGGAATGTTTTGTTTAGTAACTCTTGAAATCAATAAAAAATGTACACCTTGGTTAATATATATTGGATACCTGGGGTAGGCATTATAACATTTAACACTCACTTAGAAGATATTATACACCATACAAAAGGTAGTCTAATAATAGCAGGAGATTTTAATTGTATTATAAATGATAAAGATTCAGATTCCCATTGTAAATGAAAGAAATCTCCTGCATCCAAAGCTCTAATGAAATTTATTGATACAGTAATTATTAATGATATTAACCAATTTGCTGACCATAATTCATTATTTTTTACCTTTTATTCACATTGACATAAATCTCACTCATGTATAGACAGAGTTTATGTATCAAATGATTTAATAACTAAATTAAACATAGTTAAAGTTATAGCCTGTCTTCTATTGGATCGTAACACAATACTATTTGAAATAAATACTGAACCTTTTTCCTCTCTACCTATTACTAGAATATCTTCATACTTAACAAGTCTAGATGAATTTAAAGAATACTATACAAATGAAATAAGATATTTCTTGGACATAAATAATACTGAAGATATTTTAGAAATACACATATGGGACTCATTAAAATCATTTATATATGGCAAATCACTATCATGGTATATTAACAAGAAAAATATGTGGAACAAAGAAATGATAGATCTGTAAACTAAACTAGATGACCTCAAATTAGAAATACAAAAAGGCACTTCTAACCTAATCCCAGAGTTAAAACAAATCAATAACAAATACTCAGAAATACTACATCACAAAACTATGATACATCTTGAGAAAATTCAATTAAATTCTTATTCTATGAATTCCCTTTACCAAAGGCAACTAGCAAATAGGACAGAAAATTATTAAGTCTAGACAAATAAAAGGAATTTACAACTCACAAAGAAATAAGGTATCTTAATAACATATTAGAAACATTTAGACTTCATTATAATACTCAATACAGCAAATCTTGACCTTATCTCAATAACTGATATTAAAGCTTTTCCTAGCAAAAACATACCTATTAAATTAACTCAACACCAAATTGACATAATTAATAAGCCAATAACAATGACAGAATTAAAGTCACAAATCTCCATACTTAAAGTAAATATGGCTCCTGGACCAGATAACGTATTAACAGAAATGTTCGAAACTATTGCCAGGACAGTCATTATCTTTTCTCTTAAAAGTGTATAATATATCTAAAGAAGAACTATTCATACCCCCTTCATGGAAATATTCATTAATTTCACCAATAATAAAACCCAGTAAAGACGACAAGTACTGTTCCTCATACAGACCTATATCATTACTTAACATAGATTATAAAATGTTTATGGCAATTTTTGCAAATAGAATCAAGCATTTTCTCCCCATATTAATACATGAAAATCAGACAGGCTTTATAAAAGGAAGAAATATTTATGATAACATTAAAAGGATCATAACACTATTAGATTATGCTAAACATAAAAACAAAGCTTTAACCTTTTCCTTAGACATCAACAGTGCTTTTGATAATTTATAAACATAATTATGACCCTATATGACAATTCTTTAGCGTATGTTAAACTAGGATCTTATAGATCAGGTCCTATCTCAATTAAAAAAGGAACCAAACAAGGCTTTCCATTGTCACCTTTATTATTTGCCTTATTGGTTGAACCTTTTGCAAATAATATTAGATCACAAGATAACATGCAAGGTATAGAAATAACCAAAAACTTAAACTTAAACTGTTTGCAGATTATATTCTCTTAACTCTGTCCAATATAAACCATTCTATACAAGCATTATTTAAAACCATGACTAATTTCCAAAAAGTCTCAGGGCTATGGTTTAATGAAGAAAAAACAAATATATTATGTCTGAGTTCCAAAATAAATTTCAACTTAAATAAAAAACTTTCGAACTATCTAGTTACTGAAGGTAAACTTCAATATTTAGGAGTTTATTTAACACATGACTTAAAAGATGCTACTGTATTTAACTACACCACAGTAATAAATAATATAGAGGCAATTTATTACAGATTGGAATAAATATATATTTACAATGGAGGACAGGCTGTATTTGATTAAATCAATTATTTTCCCCAAATTACTGTATCTCATTCAAGTATTTTCTCTACCACCACCTAAATGTATAATATAAAATATAATAAGATAATGTTAAAATTCCTATGGCATCCACTTAAACATCGAATAGCTCTAAACAAACACTTGCCAAACTGGGAGGATGGAGGAATTAATCTTCCAGACATGGAACTGTATGCTCTATCTGCTGTAGTCAAAAATATTACATTATGGCTTAATCCTTCATTCTCTTCTATATGGAAATTATTACATGAACAAATTTGCTTAACAACTATGCAAAGTCATATTCAAGAACATTTACTTATTGTATCACAAATATCTTCTATTGGATTTTAAAATCATACATTTTAGCAAACAGAATTAATAAAATATCACCATCTTATATAAGTTATACATTAACTACATTTAAAAAACTTGTAAACTCAGATTCCAGCATTAAATCCTGGATATTTTTATTGTTTCCAATATTGTACACTTCTAAAAATTGTGAAACAGTTAAATTTAATAAAATGGAAACATTGAAGAAAGCAGAATTCATATACTGGCATCAATTGTTAGACAAGATACCATCCATAACCTACCTTATAGATAAATATAATTTAACCAATGCCATATTGCTAACATTATACTCATTGAGACAATCTCTATTAAATAAAAGAGAGACAATGCAAATTTCTTTTAGACACAAAATACCTAAATTCACTGACTATATAATAATTATCACAAACCAACCTTTCCAAGGAAATGGGTACTTGTCTAGTTTTACAAATTGATTAAAGAACTGAAAATATATCAAAAGAACACTTATTGGAACTATTATATAGAGGTTAACAAACATCCACCGCAAGATGATGAGAAAAATATGTTTTTAAGATTCTCAAAATATACTACATTGTCACTACACTGGCAGTTGTTCTTATGGAGATTCCTACATAGAAGTTTTTACACTCTACCTAAATTAGCTTTAATGTTTGATAAACAAGATAGTTGTTGGAGATGTGAAAGGAAATTAAAAGCAAATTGGGAACATGCATTCTATGACTTTCTTTCAAACTATATTTAATGATAATTTTAAATTAACTAAAACACTAGTTTTATATAACTCACATATACCTAACTGTATTACAAGAAATAGATTATCAATTTAATGGACATTGTTGTCTATAGACAGAAAGATAATTACCATTAACTGGAAAAAACATACTTCTCCTACATTTAAGGAATTTAAAAACCTTACCATGACTGTTGGTCAAATGGACATGAAGACTGTAAAAAAAAAAAAGAATTAACAGAATTACAGCATACCTGAATACTTGGATAATAGTAATAGAAACTCTGGAGAAAATGGATAACTTCTCTAATTGATTTGAAATTATTTATATTAAATGCAATAATTTCTTTCAAAATGATTAGATACCTTTGTAAATAGTTATGTTTTATAGATGTTATATTATTACTGTTGCAATTGTGTTCTATTTCAAATTTTCTGTAATATTTATCTATCAGGATTTATATATTGTAATATCTAAGTTATCTTAAAACTGTTACTTATTCTGGAAAACAATAAAAAATATAATAGAAAAAAAAAGAAATACAAGATGCCAAAAACATCTTTCCTGTGGAGCTTATTCCAAGCTTCCATGTCAGGAATTACTAAGTACAGGCTTTTCATGGTTCTGAGAGCTATGCCTATGTTAGCAGAAGGTATATGTATATACATGTGAGGATTTATCCTGATATATAGCCAATGCATGTGCAGAGTTTGCATGTTCTCCCCATGTTTCTGTGGAGTCCCTCCCACCTCCCAAAATGTGCTCGATGTTTCCTCCTCAGAATTGAAAGGTACGCCAACAGAATGTACACAAAACTGGATGGAGCCATGGACAATAGCACAGACTCTAGGTGCTGCCGTAAAGGGGAATAATTGTATACATCACCCACTTTGGGAATCATCTGTGGCATACAGTATCCTCAAGTTAGGAGAACATGCATCACAGACTGTGTACTGTGTTAGTCTAGCAACTCTGCAGTATAAAAATGAGCTCTAGATGATTTGGTCATGTTGTCTAATGTAGCCAAAAATGGGCATTGGTTTTAGCCAGTGAAATGTTGGTTGACAACACAGCCTACTGTGATGAACACCTGTTAGAAGGGATCAATGTGCCACTATTGACCTATATGCCCTCCATAAAGCCCAGCAGTGTTGGAAAAACAAGCTATGTGCAAGCCAGAATCCATTTATCCAGCTTGGGTTAGCTGGGACAGCTCTGTTGAGCAAAAGTTGAACATGCAATCAATCAACCTGCCAAACATGAATTAAGGATTGCTACACTAAATATAAGCTCACTGACAGAATGCAGCTTGGAAGTGGATGACATGATAGTATGGATCATAGGCTCATAGGATCATAGGAAGTTATTAAGCTATTGGCTCTGAGGCCCTTACAAGTCTAGCCAAGAATTTAGCCCATGTTCCAACAAATCAGCACCCAATGCCTCTGTCCAGCAGGGACACAAGTGGAATCCCAGGGGTGTATTTTCTGTTCCCCTGTTATCCAGGTTACGCTTAAAAAGCATTAATGAAGTACTCTGCTTGATATGGAGTGGGAGTCTATTCCATAGAAGGGA
The DNA here is from genome assembly GCF_019279795.1 of Protopterus annectens. Lineage (NCBI taxonomy): Eukaryota > Metazoa > Chordata > Ceratodontiformes > Protopteridae > Protopterus > Protopterus annectens. The sequence goes on along the minus strand of NC_056726.1, from coordinate 325,293,757 downwards.
AAGTCTTTGGGACACAAATCTGTCCTGCCAACAAGTCCTACTGATGTCACAGACCAGGTTGATATTGCTTGTCTGAAATACTCAAGTGGAGCTTGACTTGCAGATATGCAGTGGTCCCATCAAGGCAGGGTCTGAGATTGCTTTGTATACCAGACAGAGGTAACTTCTGAGGAGTCTATAGGAGACTGAATAGAGGGACAGGACCTTTAGCCTATCTGTGTAGGGTAGATGATTGAGGCCCTGGATTCTCCTGATGAGAAACCTCTGTGGTCTCTCTAGCTGTTGCATGTGCTTTGTGAGGTACATGCCGAAAGGGGTATTGTACTCAAAAATGGAAGGGAAGAATACAGGGATGTTATGGCCACCTTGTCCCTGGATGAGATACCCTTACTAATGAGGTGGGACATCTAGAAAGCTTACCATACAACAGAGGCAATATGGTGGTCAAAAGTCAGTTTGCTATCAACCTGGGTGCCCAAGTCCCTCACAACTGATTGTGTGCTTAGGACCTTGTTATTAATGTGATCATTTGTGGGGATGTCACTCTCCCCAAAGAGGATGATGATGCATTTTTTGGCATTCAGTCTGAGGCCATGTATCTGGCACCAGTCATATGTTTGAGTGAGACCCTCTTGGAGGAAGTCCACATCACTAGGGGAACTGATGACAGCACCCAGCTTACAGTCATCTGCAAACCTGGTCAGCCATAGCCCACTGGTTTTGGCCTGCACCTCAGAAACGTATATCCAAAACAATAAGGGCCCAAAGACCAATCCCTGGAGTACACCACTCATTACGGGTTGACTGCTTGAGGTGGCTTCCCCTATTTTGACTAGGTGGGTTCTATTAGTGAGCCAGTTTGCTCCCCATCTGGTAACATACAGATTGATGCCATGTTGAGAGAGTTTATCTATTATACCTGAGTGGGGAATAGTATTGAAGGCTTTAGCCAGGTCAAGGTAGGTGGTGTGCACCGTCTTCCCCTCGTCCATGGCTTTGGTGACTGTTTTAAAGAAGTCAACCAAATTTTGCAGGCATGACCTCCCTTTGATGAAACCAAACTGCGTAAGATCAAGTGTTCTTGTTAAGGAGGTTCATGATAATCTGTTCCATGACCTTGCAGATCAGGCTAGTGAGGCTGATGGGTCTATAATTTCCTGGATCGGTGGATGCTCCACCTTTGTGCAAAGAGATAACAGAGGCTGTCCTCCATTTGGCTGGGATGAAGCCAGTACTCAGGCTTTGGCTGAATAGGGAGCCTAATAGTGTTGTAAGTTCCTGTCTGAGCTCATGTAGGATGCAGCTTGAGATGTTATTTGGTCCCAAGGAGGCCGTATTTTTTGCCTCCATGGGTATGGAGCAAACTAGACATCTTGTGTATACAGGAGGAAAAAGGGGAACGGCATTGCAGTGCAACAAAGCCACTGGCTTGGAATCAAAAGTCTACAAATTAGAAATGATGTGGGAATTACGGTGAGGGGAGGTTTCAGAAGGCAGTGGGGAATGTCATCAGAATTAGTTGTAGATGTATGGCAATCAGACAACATGGTAAAGACAGGGCAGCATTCACAAACTCAGTCTATACCCCACAGCAGAGTTGTGGTGGTGAGGACAAGAATGGATTCAGGCAGATGTTGTAAGACCTTCTAGATATAGCAGGCAGCATGAATTAACATTGATAATGGGAGGCCTGTATGCTCATATTATGATAAGCAGAACAGAATGCAAGGAATGCATGTGTCCATGTCAGGAATAACAAAGGAGAGGTCATTGTAAGTTTCTGTCTGGCAAATGACCTCATGGTGACAAGCACATACTTCAGTAAGAGAGGCAATCAGAAAATCACTTTCATATAAGATAGTCAAAATGCAACTCAAGTAGACTTATTCATTGTAAAACATGAGTATTGTAGTAAAAACAGGGATTGCAAAGTAATCCCCGTTGAAACAGTTATTCCACAGCATAAACCACTGATGGCCACAGTCAGCTACAGGCAGTGGTCAGCGAAGGCTCTATGGTCAACATATACAAATATACAAGACTGAAGATTTGGAAGGTGATTGGAGTGCTGGAGCAAAAACAGAAGAGTTTAAGGAAATACTCATGGCTCTAACACATCAGGAAGAAGTGGAAATGCTTTAGTGCTGAAGAATAAATGCAACCTCATAAAACAGCATGAGTAAAAACTATAGAACAGATATGTGGCCAAGCCAGGTATGGAAATAATGTGCATAAGGAAAGCTGGTGGTGGAATGCAAACATCCAGGGAGTTATCTAAAAAAAGAAGAGGTGCAGTAAAAAGTGGGATCTAGAAAAGATGGACTACACCAAGAAGAAATACTGGTTGGCTAACAAAGAGGCTAAGAGACACAGTCACAATAGCAAAGAGCAAGGCATCAGTGGCGTTCTATGAGCTTCTGGAATATGACTCAACAGGTGGTGCTTATACACTTTAATGGGTTGCAAACAAAGACAGAAGGATAAGAAAGATATTCATCAGACACCATTCGCAAGGGACGCTTGCAGCATCCTGCTCATCAGTTCACAGGACATCAAAGATAGATAGAAAGAATACTTTGAGCAAAGTCTGAATAAGGAAAATGTGACAGAAGTTGTACTGGCCATGCACAGCCTACTATGACAGAGGAAGAAGAATAACCCCTACAAGAAATAAGAACAGTACCATACCTCTCAGCTGTACAGATTTTCTTAGCATGTCCAGATTTTTGCCTCATATTTTTTGGTCTGTTTTCTCATAAACTTGTGATTTTCTGGCAAACTTTTGGCAATTCTTTGAGAGTTGAAGTAAAAAAATAATGACAGAAATTTGAGTTTCAGACTTCATACCCTTCCGAAAAATTATGCTAATGCAAAACTTGTTATTCTAAGTTTGTAAGATCACTATTTAAAAAGTGTTTCTATTTTGGGCCTTTGTAGGCCCATTATTTATGGCTTTTTCCAGATATCATGCTCTAAGCGGTTGAGAGGTAAGAACAGTACTAAGGACGATGAAGTCAGAGAAAGCAGCAGGCTCAAATGATATCACAGTGGATATAATCAAGCTAATGTGTGAGACTTATTAGAAAAAAAATTCTCCTCAGGGTGCTCATAGTGGTAAGGTGTGAGGTGAATCCCAAATAACTGGTGGAGTTGGCATAATGGGGGAGGGGTTAGCTTAATGGTTAAGGACTTTACCTATCAAACACAACATGCAGGGTTTGAGTGACAGTACGTTCCTATGAGTCAGCCCAGTAGTCAGGGACTTAGAGAGACGCAGACAACAATTTAGCCTTTGGCAATTATGTGTCTATGGTAGTGAGGAAATCATTCTATGTTGTGTAACTTATAAACAAAGGTATCGTACCTAGGTACAAGAAGGTGATTGTTCCAATGTATTTTATATGCATCAGACCTATCACTGAATACGTTGCCCCCTTTGCTATATACCTATCCAGGCGAATCCAACAATTAGAACATCCACAGAGTTTCTCACTAAAGGACTACAGAGTGTAAATAACGTGTCCTTTGCAGACCACCTCAAAGCACTATCTCTGTGTTCTGTCTTATATAAGTTGTTAAGGGAGATCTATGCCTAGAATACAAAGCATCATTTGCACCCACTCTGATGGACCTCCTGCATATCTACAAAACAGCATCCAAGTTCACTGTTCTAAAGAGTTAAACATTGCCTGTGTTATAAATAGGACCTGCTAGACAATCAGGTATGTATCCCAGAGACTACCCCTTCTCTGGAACAAGTTCCCCATCCATATGAAGCTGACTTCCTCCCTAATCCAATTCAAATATAACTCAGACAATTGGATGGAGAACAGGAAATTCATCCCTGGTTTGGCACTTATGTTTCTAATGGACACAGGCAACCTGTAAGTGGTTCATCTCCTAAATCCTTGCTTAAACTTACCAAGGGTACCAGAACTTGTCAGAGATTTGGGATGCATGGCTAGGCTTACAAAGGTCCCAGTGGTCATTAGCCTAGTACATACATATGAAAATATGAACTGATTATAGTGCCAGAGTACAATAACAAAGGAGGCATTCACAACTGTGGACAGTGCAGTGGTAGCAAAACACTGTGTCACTACATGAAAGTGCTGGAAAGGGTGAGTGACAAACTAATATGCAGAATAATAAAAAATAAGATGAGAGATGAGCAGTTCAGATTCAGTTTAGGATGCAGCACAACTGATCCATTGCTTGTAGTGAGACAGATAGTGGAGATGAAGCTAGAGATAAGGAAAACATCCAACTGTATACTCATTGACTTGGAGAAATCATATGACAATGTCCCCAGAAAGCTTGTAAAATGAGTGCAACCTATGTTCTAAGACCCAACAAGTATAAATAATGTTTACTCTCAAAGAAGGGCCATTAGTGGGAGTAGTAGGAATGCATCTGGGTTCAGTTGTGAGCCTACTGCTGTTCGCACTGTTGAAGGCTGCTGGATGTCCACCAAAGAGATAGATGGATTGCATGAGACAATGCCTGCAACAGTCAGAATAGGAGAATGGTGCAAAATCAAGAAAAGTGATAAAATCTGATGTAACACCCCGAACCCTTATAGAAAATGAGAAAATGGGTGTTTGTTGTTATCAATAATGATAATGATGGAGACAGTCAAAACCATTAGATGTCACATAACCTCCCCCCTCCCCAGCCAAATATCTATTTAGCCAAACATTTTATTTCTGAGTAGAGCAGGAAAAATTACTGTACCAAGGAGATGCAAGGGTTACATGACACCACTGGAATACAGGTTGACTGCCGCTGCTTTAAGCGCAATGCTTGCTTTGTTAAAGTACCTGAACTGTACTTGGAGATATATCAGGTACAAATATCTCTTCATTAAAGGAGCAGGTTCTGATTAGATAAAAAACATGTTTAATACATTGAGGAATAATACAGTAAAAGATTTGCTTCTACCTCTCAAATCTATAACATTTTATTTAGGTGAATAAAATGTCATCAGGCAATGTGCAGAGTTCTTTGAGTTACTGATGTTAAATGTTCATTCTCAAGTGGTGATCTAAAAGTGAAACAAAGCAAACAGGTGGTATAATAGGTTCTGATTCCTGCATGATTTGTTTTTTTTTTCAGATGACTATCTGCTAGGATAGGATTTGAAATGTATCATTTATGCTGCAGAATATATCTATATGTATATATATATATATATATATATATATATATATATATATATATATATATATATATATATATATATATACATATAGGTTCATAGGTTCAGAGGAAAGTACTAGGCTATCTGCCCAAGGTCATTTATAAGCCTAGCTAGAATGTGTTGGCTTTTGCCACCCCCTTAGATTAGTTCCTTGTGCCTCTGTACAGCAGAGCCATTAGTTCCCTACACCACTGTCCAACAGAGCCACTGCAGTGATCCCCGGGGTAAAGTTTCTGTTTCCCATCCACCCAACAAGGTTTCTCTTGAAGAGTGTTAGTCAGGGGCTCTGCCTGATGTATACTGTAATCCTGTTCCAAAGCATGTGGGTCTCTGGGACAGGAATCTATCCCTCCGGCATGTCCTATTTATCATTGTGGTGAGGTTTATATCTCTAGAGCTTGTGCCTCTCCGGGATTTGTTTTTTTTTAGGTGGAATATGTCCATCAATTCTGGGCTGGACATGGCCTTGTATGTCAGGCAGAGATCACCTCTCATTGAAGGCTGTTGTGGCCGAGGCGCTAAGACTGTTTTTCTATTAAATTTTATTAGTGTGGAATTCGTGTTGTTTTTTGAGTTATTTATAGTCTCTTCTAGACTATTTGTTGGTCGTTTTTAGAGATCACCTCTGAGTAAGCGGTATGCAACCGTGTACAGCTGGAGTTTCTTGAGTCGGGCTGCATAGGGCATCTATTTAAGGCCAGTAATCCTCTTGGTGAGGTACTTTTGTGGTCTTTCTAGCTGTTGCATGTGTCTTGTAAGGTACATCCCAAATGGGGCATTGTATTCTAATGGGTCTAATGAGTGATGAGTAAAGAGGCACAATAACCTCTTTTGTTCTAGAAGTGAACCCTTTTGTGATTAGGTGGGCCACATAGAAGGATTTTCTAACCACCTTGGCAATATGATTATCAAAGGAGAGATTACTATCTCCTTGAGTCCCCAGATCCCTTATTACATTTTCTGTATTTAGGGGACTACCACCTATGTGGTAGTTCCTGGGCACTTTGTTTTTTCCAAAGGGGATGACTATGCACTTTGTGGCATTTAGCTTGAGGCCATGATTTTGACACCAGGTATCCGTCTCAGTGAGACCCATCTGGAGGGTGTCTGTATCAGCCAGAGAATCAATTATGGCCCCTAGTTTGCAGTTGTCTGCGAACTTGATCAACCATAGTCCTCCTATGCTTGCCTGTACCTCTGAGAAGTATATACCAAACAGGAGGGGTCATAGGACTGAGCCCTGGGGGACACCACTTGTAACCGGTTTAGAGTCAGACGTTGAGCCTGCAACTCTCACCATGTGGGTTCTATCCATGAGCCAGCTGGCAACCCATCTCGTGACGTAGGGGTTTATGTTCAAGCTGGTGAGCTTGAATATATATTTACAAATGTATGCATATATATATATATATATATATATATATATATATATATATGTGTGTGTGTGTGTGTGTGTGTGTGTGTGTGTGTGTGTGTGTGTGTGTGTGTGTGTATAGAGAGAGACAGCTGTAGATAGATATATATTTATAGATATATGCATATATGTATATATATATATATATATATATATATATATATATATATATATATATATATATATATATATATATATAAGACAGAGAGAGAGAGATTTACAGATATATGCATATATATATATATATATATATATATATATATATATGTGTGTATAAGACAGAAAGAGATATTTACAGATATATGCATAAATATATATATATATATATATATATATATATATATAGAGAGAGAGAGAGAGAGAGAGAGAAAGACAGATATTTACAGATATATGTATATATATATATATATATATATATATAGAGAGAGAGAGAGAGAGGGAGAGGGAAAGAAAGAGAGAGAGGGAGAGACAGAGATTTACAGATATGTATATGTATATATATATATATATATATATATATATATATATATATATATATATAGAGAGAGAGAGAGACAGATATTTACAGATATATGCATATATATATATATATATATATATATATATATAGAGAGAGAGAGAGAGAGAGAGAGAGAGAGAGATTTACAGGTATATATATATATATATATATATATATATATATATATATATATATATATATATAAGTTACTTATGTGAGGCATCCTAATTCAAACTAGCCTATATACAGGCACCATCATGTATTGCCATTGCCAGACATCTTTGAAAGAACTCTGGCAATCAGAAAATAATGCAAACATTTCCAGAGAGTATATAGCCTTATTATCATCAATTATCTTACTGTGATGGGAGTAGCTACAATCAACTAATTGAGCTAAGCACTGTTTGACAACCTAATTCAAGAGGCCCTATATTTGGAATCCATTACATTCTACGCTTTATCATTCTGTTCTGAAGAACACAGACAGCAATCAAGCATAGGAGGATTCCATGATTATGTCACAGTATATCCCTAAATAGCTCTGTAACTGTACTAACTGCAATCAAAGGAAAAATAAACTATACAACATTCACTTCTATTCTCTATGGGTAGAAGCTTACAGGCATGTAATGGCTTCCCTAGCTTCATGTAGTAATAAATTATCCAATAAAATTAAAAAGTAGCAAAAAAGAGTAATGGATAATGAATAATGAAGAAAATGCCTTTCTAACAGGACAATAAATACTCTGCTAACAGGTGTTACACTTAGACATGAAGTAGGCATAATTCACAGATATGGTGTTATTCAAGGCATTAATTTAAAATGATCATAATGCTTGAACCTAAATGCTATAAACAAATTAAAATACATTAAAAGAAGTTATGACTATAGTAACATAATTACTTTCAGATGTGAGCAAGTAATATTTGAGTTAATAAAACTACAAGCTTACTGAAAAAAAGAGTTTTTTAGTCTTAATGTAAAGTGAGGCAAGAAAGCATTCTAAGCAAATAGGGTATAGAATTTTTCAGATAAGGGGTTGTAAGGGCAAATGTTTATACCAGAAGGATTCAACCATACTCTGGAAGTCACTAGCAGCATTCTCAAGAAAGTAGGTTAATCTAGGTTGTAAATAAGGTCAAAGTATGTCATGCAGCTAGCCAGAGCCTTTATCTCTAGTGGATTGACAACCTGAGAATATTGCTTTGGATTAGAAAAATATGGACACTTTATCTTTTTCAAATTGAGTACCTTAGCAGTAGGCTGACTCAGCTGTAGCTGTCAAGTATGCATGCAAGGAAACCCTAGGCTAGTGTCAGTGTAATAATCCAGTTTATAGGATACCAATACGTGAAGAACAACTGAGAAATGCTCTTCTTCTGTCTGGTACATGATACTGGTAATATTCCTTAAAAGATTCATTAAAAAGCAATCTTAAACATAGCGAGCATGTGGTTCAACAGCGAAAATAGTTTGTTGTGGAAAACCCCTAGATCATTTACCTGAAAAAAGTGTTCAAATGTTTCCCTCTTAGAACAAGAACAGGAAGGATGTGAATAATAGATTATACTTCTCATTGTTACCTACATCACATGGAGTTCATTATTAACTACTTACACAGCTAAAACCCAACATTCTTAGCACAGATATCCTCTCATCTGAATTCCTACAAATTGCAGCAGATGCTTTAACATTTCCAGGCTGTATACTGGTAAACTGTGACAAGAGAAAACCATGTCCTTACTTTTGGAAGGAATCTTGTATTCTTCCTTTACATAAAGGTGGTGATTCTACTGACTTCTCCAGCGACAGACCAACTGCTATGCCTGCATCATTATCAAAAATATTAGAGAAATGCATTCATCCCCAGCTCCTTAAGTACATTCTGGACACAGTCTTCCATTACCAGCCGGCTGCTAGCTTAAACATTGACTTCTCTATAGATTAGATGGTGCCTGATGGATGAGCCTAGGCTTTAACCTAATATTTCAGAATGGCCTGCAATGCAGGAGTAAAATGGATTCAGAATTCTAAGTCATATCCCAGTAATTGATCAATCAGGTCACCATAATCTGTAGAGTCAAACATTAAAGAAAGCTCAAGAAGGATAAAGAGGGAAAATAACTGCTATAACTTGCCTATCCCAAGAGAAAAAGAGGGTTGTGAGCACTCAAGGCACACATACAGAATTGCAATTTCCCTGATGGTGACCATGGAGACCACTTCCCATGCTTCTAGTTTAGGGGCAGGACTGCATGCTGACAATGTCCCTTGTAGAAGTGAGTGATGACCAGAGCAGTCAGCTCATTCTATGGCTCCTTTTTCCATTTTAGCTGACCATGCAGCAAGTATTTTGGGCCACAAATGAAAAGCATCAAACCCCTCCTAATTGCTGTGCAAAAGATGGCCCTTTCAGTCAGCTCTTATCCCAGTGATGGAAATGACTGGCAGACAGACAGCACTGGCAAAAAGTGACAAAAGAAAACAAACAGATATCTATCTCTCACAACTATCTTTAGATAACAGTGAGGATTTGTGATGACTCTACAAATGCCTTTAGTTTGGGTACCAATATGTGGAAACGGTTACATTGAGAAATGACTTTTAATGAAACAAAAACCCCTGCACTTCCCATGTGGGGGAAAAGCACTATACTCCTCCTCCTTAACATATGTTCACTGATTCCACAGACATACAACAGTGGTAATAAGTGCAAATTTGTGGTGTGCTAAAAGTGTTTTTTCAGCCTCACTGTATTGGCACTCAAGTTAATTACCATTAGATAATTGTCATATTCCCAAAAGGGATATGGAAGGATAAAGCAGTGAAAACCCCTGAGGGGCCTGATTAAAAGCAAGGTTTGTATAGTTTGTCTTATTCTTGTTTAATCAATGTGCCAAATACTATTTACTTAGATGTTCTAGTGGACTGTTCTGCATACACCTTATTACAACTTTACCATATGGCATAGACAATTTTACCTGTGCAATCTTGCAACTGTAGCAAGTACTTTTTTCCTTTCTAAGAAAACATGATAACTTTGTCTGAGGGACCTGAATTTACATGCTATATGCCTCTTAAAACATAATTTATTACTATAAGATGTGTTACTGAATTCAACCAATGGAGCAATTAATTTCTATAGATCTTGTAGTAACCACATATTTATTTCTGTATCTTACTAAATGGGACACACGGTATTGTTGCTGTATGTACTGCAGTTAACTCTAACTGACCATACCAAACTAAACAGAAGTGACCAAAGAAGCAAGTAAACCATTTCACAATATATCTACCCTGTTCCAGTGGCATACAGGGATGCAAGTCTGAATTGTAATTTTGGTGCTTGATGAAACAGGCAGGGAGGATGGGGAAGTGCATGCTCAGGGACATGTGCACTGGCACACACACACACACACACACACACACACACACACACACACACACACACACACACACACACACACACACAATGATTTCCCTTGCAGAGATAGGGAAACAACTGCAAAGTATTTACTGTGGATTAGTGGAGTAATTCTGCTGACCTCACCCCATTCCAAACTGGGCTGTAGCCAAGTAGGCATAATTTGGGTAGGAAGAAAAACAAAAGAATGTCTCAAACTACCCAAGATGGCTGCCTTTATAATGTCCTCTTCTTGCTGTTCCTCACATTCGGTGATAGGGAAATGAATGGGTTGATTGGCAATGTAGAGTGTGATGACTGGCAGGCAACAGGGGCAAAGACAACACAAACAAGCTTAGTTCTACCACTAACACAAGGCATAAAATCTTGATTTTTTTCATCTTTTTTGGGAGGCTTTTCCCTTAAACCTATACTGTGGGAGTTATACCCAGTCTTCCTACTAACTTAAATAATTTGCTCCAAGTTCACACTATATCAGATAAAAGCACAAAGTCTGAACTGCTCTGACTGGTAAACAACAGCACTCCTTCAATACATCAAAGTTTTTTTTTTGCTGATTTACTTACCTTGAGTAGTGAGTCATCAGTATATTCATCAGAATAACTAGCTTTAGACAGAAAGAGTGGGTAAAATAACCTGTTTCAAGGAGTCAGCTTTACATAAGTCATTAAGTCATTGATTATATTGTGCTGGAAGAGGAGGCAAAAAATGATAAACACACACACACACACACACACACACACACACACACACACACACACACACACACAAACACACACGCACATGCATACATCTACTCCTTGTACCTTCAACTCTGAAGTTATTAACTCATGGGAAAAAAGATGCACTGGCCTAAAACAAATCACTGTTGATGCCACAAACCAGGATCAGGGAAAATTAATTCAACAAGTTCACTCTTGATGGTTCAAATAATCAAACAACCCCCCCCCCTTTGTGGGATATGGAGAAAATTCATGTGGATAATGTATCATTGCATGAAATTTCACTTGACATTTAAAGCCAAGATCAGAATGTATCAAAAACAGTGATATTACTGGTCCAAATACATCCACAGCAAGAGGTTCCCTGGTTTGGTTCTCAGCTGGAGTACCTTCTGTGCAGAGTCTGCGTGTCTTCCCTGTGTCTGTGTGGGTTTCCTCCTGGTGCTCTGGTTTCCTCCCATATTCCAAAAGACTTACAGTAGGTGTATTAGACACTCTAACTTGGTCATAGGTATGAGTGTGCATGTGGGATATGGAAGAAATACCACAGCAGGGCTAGCCACCCATTGATGTAAATCGTGACTCTAGGTGATTGTCACTAGTGAATTGACACCCTGATCACATGTGCAAACAATGGACAAAAGGGGCTGTGGATGCGTGGATAGATGGATGGATGGATGGATGGATGGATGGATGGATGGATGGATGGATGGATGGATACAGATGTATGTTCTGATGTCCAGCAAAATATCATCTGTATGTTTGTCCTTGACGTTTAACTAAAAAGAGAGTTGGAGTTGTATATCTGTGCTGCTTATTATAACAGACCCAGAGCAATTATTTGCAATTGCTGGTACTGGTTTTGTTTTTAGGAACCTAACTTGCAGGGGGATACTCTATCCTGGCTGAGTTTAAATTCCTTAAAAAAGTATTAGTGCTTGTTAAATACTGTATACAAGTTAGCTCCTCCCAAAGCTTGCATCTTGGTGTTTTTTAAATAGAAGTACTATTTTCTTTCATTATAATGAAATATGTAACTTATTAGTCTTTTAGAAACTGCTCGGAAAAAGTCAATGAATGTATGTATTTGATTGTAGAGCTACATAAGTGTGCGCACGTTTATCTGTGTGTGTGTGTGTGTGTGTGTGTGTGTGTGTGTGTGTGTGTGTGTGTGTGTGTGTGTGTGTGTGTGTGTGTGTCTTTATGTATGTGCCTGTGTTTGAGTCGGTTTGTGGCTCTGTTCATGTGTTTGTGTGTGTTTGGGCCTTCATACATAATGCCAAACATGCTGGCCATTTTAGAGAGCTCACAGACCATTAAGGTGGTTGTGAGACCCAACATCAAAGGTGGTAGGCCCACATGCAGGTAGTACTGCACTTAAAATATGGACCTTTGTTTATTTTTGTTGATTTTTTACATTTTGTGTAAGTAGTCTTTTTCTTTATTTACAGTAAATTATACTTTTAGGAATTGCATTGATAAGTGTTTAATTTGTTTATGCAAAATATGAATTTTTATTTACACACAATTCTTGAATACGTCTGTCCACATGTGGAAATGTGTTTAGTACTTTGCAATGTATATTGCTGCATTCCACCACAAAACAAGGGTGGTAAACATATCTCTCACCTGTCTAGGATTTTGCAGTGTCCAGATTTTTGCTTCATATTTTTGGTTTGTTCCTCATATTTTTGTTTTTTTTCTAATAAATTAATGAGAATTGTTATCAATAAATAATGACTGACATTTGTCAGACTTTGTAACATCTGGAAAATGCTTGCTTCTTTTGAAACCTGTTTTTTTATCAACTTTCTAAGTTTGTAAAAGCAATATTTAAAATCTGTATATGATTTTGGGCTTTTCTTCCCACATTGTTTTTAGCTTTGCTCAGAATTCTTGCATTTGAAGGTTGAGAGGTATGATGATAAATATTTTAAATTGCGCATTTTACTGAAGTATAAAGCTAGAATGCCAGTTACTGTTAAAGTGGACTATCCAAATTTGCAGTGACATCAGTTAACAGTTTACCAATAATAACTACAATGGAATCAGATGTCCTTTAAATGCTAAGGGATCTTTTGGTTTGTTATTGCACTTCATGCTTTGGTTAATGAGGTTCATGGTTCATATAACAGGGCAAGCTACTAAACTAAAAAAATTACAGTATGCCAGTGACCAGGCAACATTTGCCCAGTGATTCATTATTGACTACATAGGATCATAGGAGGATCATAGGAGGTTACTAGGGTATCGACCAGGAGATCATTTCAAGCCTAGCCATTTCATCACAATGTAATACCATAGATGCTCAGGATACCCAGGATTGTGTTTTGTAATGACTGCTCATGTCTAGGAGGGCTGTGGGCACTATCCCAGGTAAGAATTTACTCACAGCAGCATTTGCTATTATCAGACATTTATTGTTTATTTATTTATTTATTGACATTTGTTGACCAGGAAAGTCCACTGGGGTCGAAAACCCATTATCAGTGGAGGCCTGGGGAAAAAAGCTGCATTTACAATTTAAGAAGCAGTTAAGAACATATTATATTTATTGAAATGTTCTAGGCTTTTTACACAACTTTTCTAAAGAATAGGATACACGGAGTATAAAGTTGTATATATTTCTATAGCATATACAATTTTCTAAAGATTATTATAACACAAAATGCAAAGAGTTATATAATCTACTTAGTAGCATACATAGAATATTTTTGTGGCACCCCAAGTATGAAGAATGACAGTAGATACTTTCCTATTAAAAAAAAATAAAGACCTTGATGCATGTCAACACAATGGCCAGTATGGGCTGATAATGGGATTATGAGGGAAAATGCCAAATATAAAATGAGATCATATTCACAGGAAGATTTTCTTGAAATCGATAGGCATCACGCTACTTTCAGATGTTAAACATAGTTTAAGGTGGTCTATGAATTTGAAAACAGGAACATATTGGATTGCCGAGGAAATGATTTTTTTAAAGTGAGTTTGACATTTTTTAACAAATCCAATTGTGTGATAGAGGAGGGTAAGGTGTTCCACAGTTTAAATATGGTGTGTGAGTACAGGCTTTGTCCAGCCCTTTTACTGGGTTTGGAAACATTTAGGAGTTGTTTGTTAGTGGACTGAAGATTTCTGGTGGTGGTGAAGAATTGTAAGATAGAATGGAGGGAAGGGCAATTATCTGTGTTGTATATTAGTTTATGAGCTAGCATTAGTTGGTTGTAATGAAGGAAGTGGGAGAATTCAAGTCATTCTAATTCCTTAATGGCTTGACAGTGGTGAGTTTGGTATGATAGTCTGGTGGCAGTGGTGAGTTTGGTATGATAGTCCGTTGGGAAATTTTGCTATTTTATAATAGCATGATTGCAGTTTGTTGCTTAGAGATGTATGTAGGTTAGTAAAAATGGGGAATCATAGAAAAGGAATGTGAGTAAGACGGCATTAGCCAGTTTTATTTTTGTGGGTGTATACACGTATAATTTCTGTCTGTAGAGTTTGCCTAGTTTAAAGTGTTGTTTTTATAGAGTTTAGAATATGTTACTCAAGGATAGTTTATCAATGATAGTAATACCTAGTAATTTTGCTGACTTTACTACTTCAGTTTCAGTCCTATTATGGAAATAAATCTTAAAGTCATGTGGAGGAAGCGTAGACTGGAAAACTGGAGTAGTTTGGATTTTTGGGTATTTAGAAGAAGTTCTGCTTCATTTAGCCAAGATTCTGTTTGTAAAGACCTTTTGTGTTATTTTTGGAGATCAGTGAAATTATTGGAGGAGGATATGATAGTAAAATCATTAGCGTATTGGATGAGTGAACTTTGAAGAGAGACAGAGTGAAGATCATTTATGAACACATTAAAAAGCAAAGGTGCCAGAATAAACCCCTGTTGGAGGCCTCCTTTATTGACTATGTATCCAGATAATTTGTTTTGCCATTTAACTGACTGTTGTCTGTTATTCAGGTAGTTGAAGAACCAGGTAAGGGTATGTTGAGACCATCTTAGAGTTGGAAGTTGCTGAATTGGTTTAATATGTGATATATTTTGGACAGATCGAGTAAAAGTACTGATGTTACTAGACCAGTGTCCAAAGCCTTGTTCACAGCATCAGTAAAAGACAGTGTAGCAGTTCTAGTTCTGTGTGCAGATCGAAAACCATGTTGGGTAGGGGCAAGTAGGTTGTAATCACAGAGGTGTATTTATTTTTCTAATATTTTAAATAACTGAGAAAGAATGGAAATAGGTTGATAGTTTGTTAAGTTGTTTCTGTTTCCACTTTTATGCAATGGGGTTATAATGGACTTTTTCCAAATTTGTGGGATTTTGGACTCTGAGCTAGATCTATTAATTAGGATACTGATAAGGTAAGCTATTGCTTTGGTACCAAGTTTCAGATATTTGGAGGGGAGATTGCCAGCGGATAAAGAACAAGTTCTTAATTTATTTAATAATTTGTGTCCTAGGGAGGTGGGCTCAGGTTTTAGAGTGAAAGTTGCAATTGCTAGGGTGTTGTTGTTTATATCATTGTGGAATGAGGGGTGTGTGCTGAAATCCTTAGGAGTTGAGTTTGAGGTGGTTATCTTATTGTTGGCGGTTTCTTTGGTTTTGGATGGGGGTCCATTGACAAGTTTAGTGATGCTATCTATGAAATGGGAATTGGAAATATGGGCTATTTGTTGTGGGTCTTTGTCTAGAAAAAAGTGATGGGTTTTGTGTTGTACCAGGATTAAGGAGCAAGGGGCTTGATTTCCAGAATTTTTGTGGGTTGTTTCTTGAACTAGTTAATTGTTGTGAAAAGTAGTTTTTCTTAACATTTTTGACTAATTTCTTTGTTTTATTATAAAGTTGCTTGAAATTAATTTAATTTGGTTGAATTTTGTTTTTATGCCATTCTTTCCACGCTTAGTCTGTTGAGTGAAGCATTTGTTTAGTTGGTTTGGTAAGCCAGGGAAAATGATTGAGCTTTATTCTTTTGTATCAGAGTATGGCTAAGGTATTTAGGGTATTAAGGAAGGTCTTATTAAAGTAGTGTACTGCTTATTCTAGTGATATGGATTTCAGTGGGGTCCAATTATGAGGGCATAAAGTGTTGTTGAAGGCTGCTTGGTTAAATTTAGTTAGGTTTCTGGATGGTCTATATGAATGGGTTCTGTACGTAAGGGCAGGTAGATGATCACTGAGAATGTTAGGGAGAGTACCAGTGTTAGAATATTTTTCTGCATCTGAAACTAGGATCCAATATAGGGTGGATTCTGGTTGATTGTTTAGTATTTGTGTGGGGCATGTGACCAGTTGCACAAACATGTACAAGTTAATATAATTGGCAGGTGAGGCTGAGGTTAGGTTTTGCTAATTGATGTATCTCATAGAATGATGGTCTTGATGGCTCCATTTTGGATTGTCCATGCTAGAATTTTTTCAAGAGTAGATATATTTCGGCCTGGGGGAATGTATATTACTGCTATGCATACATTTTTATTGATGTTTATTTGCAATGATGCTAATAGAAATTCCTTGTTGCTGAAAGCTGGGACAAGTTTGGGAAGTATGGGAAAGGATGGAATGGTTAAAGAGTTGCGATAGATTATAGCTACACTGCCACCTTTTCTTGTAAATCTATCTTTTTGGAGGATGTTGTAACCATTTGGATCTATTTCAGTGTCTACTATATGCGGCTTTAGCCATACTATATCAGGGGTGTACTGAAAAAGCCAGGTGTGAAATTCACTAATTTTATTACAAATACCCCTTATGTTGATTGTTACCATACTAAGGTTTCGAGTGTTTATGGCTATGTTTAAGGAAGGGGCAGAGGAATGGTTTGCATTTGGGGAGATGGAAGTCATGGATTTGGGAGAATATCACTGCTTTGAGATAATAATAGGAGGTGTAATAGAGTGTGTGCAAAGTATCTGGATTTAATAAAGGACCTGGGTACAGTATTAGGAGTCAGTTTTTCTTTGGTTGTGATGGGGAGAAGTTTGAATTTATGAGGTGATACACTAGTACAGTTGAATATTGATGATGAGATGTTAGAGAAACTTGTTAGATTGGGTTGTGTTGTTATTACTAAGGTAGGAGTTTTGGGGAAGAGATCATTTCATATAGTAGATTGAGATAGCATGGGTCAGTATGAGGAGGGAAATACTGAAGGCAGTAGTGAAGATTGTTAGCTGTATGGTGTTGGACATTTTGTAGGGTAAAAAAATAGGATATATGATAGGTTAGAAGTAAATTAAAGTAAGATGTTTGGGAGCTTGGTTAGAGCAGGATGCCTTTAAAGTTTAATTGTGTGAGAGGTGTAGGTGTGGTTGAAGGCTAGCTGATTGAAGGATGAAGAATTCAGAGTGGTCTGGAGGAGTATAAATGCAAGGAAGCTGGGGTGGATGGGAATAGGGGTAGGGTAGAGGAATGGAGTGAGCCCGAGCAGAGCAAGGGTGAACAGAGCAGGTTGAACCTTTTATTTGTCATGGCAGGAAACGCAAGAAAAATAATCTGTTAGTTGCTAAAAAAATAATTTGCTGTATAGGCTGGTAGGCATGGAGAGAAGCACAGCAGTATCTAACTCTGATATTTAATAACGGTTTTCTTTATAATGACTGGGAGAGCAGAGCTATTATTAGAAACAAAAGAAACTTTTGATTAACTCAGAAAGGTTTATGACCTAAAATTCTAATAGAACTATTGATGACCTCAGGGGAGAACTATCAAGTAAACCAGAACAGAGAGTCTGTGAGCATGGAGAGAATGAGTTAATAAGATAAAACAGAAAGCTTGTTCAGAAAAGAGTAAGAAATACTAAAAGCAGTATATTGCAGTCTCAAAGGTATCATGCAATTAGTGTCTATATTACCTTATTGTACGATTAAAATAGTGAACACTATTTCATTGCACTGATAATGTCTAAACCACAAAATATCAAACATATGGAACAGCAAATTTTTTCCCAGGGAAAAAAATTTGCTGCTCTGCAAAAAAAAAATAAACACACAGATAAGTGGGGGGCTTTGCCCCCCACACCCCCCTACTTAAATATACCAACTCCAAGATTGCACCATAGTGGAGGAAATAGCAAAGTCCCGAAGACGGCCCACCGATTTTTTTCACTGGGAAAAAATTCGATGTTCCATGTCTTCGCTATTTTGCCATTTCGACAGTACTGGATCGAATAAATAGCTTTCGCTATTTAGTCCATTTGATACACTAATATAGATTCATGCAATTAGCAGAAAATAATAGGGTAAGATAACGAGCAGCCTGAGAAAAGATAAGGAGAGTGACAGAGTGTGTCTGTGATGTGCAACTGATGTTGAAAAAGGTATTTAATTAATTATGGTATATAGTATACTATAGCTTTATATTGTTGATTTATATATTTTCAGTGACTAAGTACATACTTAGGCACTTGAGAGGCCATTTGTCTTGTATTACACTTTGGGGAGGAGCGACCAAGATGCAGGTGTTTCAGGTGATTTTCCTGGGTTAGCTGAAAGTTACAGGGGGAGCCAGGTACCTGATTGAATATCCCTTCAGTTGGCAGTACACATTAGCAAAGTATTTAGGTGCAGATAGGAAGGTGAAAGAGGTAAAAAAATCATATTTGCAAAACAGCACAGGGTATGTTAATGTTCTTCTTGTCTAAAACTTGTTTTACTAGATAAAATTATCAATTGAATTAGATTATTAAGTGAAAGTACTAATTCAAAGGATCCTTGCTGACATGAAGAAGGTTAACCATATAGCATACAGAATTTAATAGTGTAACCATCCATATGATTTCTTCTTCCAAAAAGCTTTTTAAATGATGTTTTAGACTGTTGTTGCAAAATGCCTGGTGTTATGTAAAAAGGGATGCATTTTTTAATAATGACTGTGGTTAAAACTTGTATAACTGCCTGCACTTCAGAGCAAGCCTTTTGCAGGTAAGCAGCACTGCACAGTGGCATAGGAAGTCATTGTATATCCAAACTTAGACATGTAGCATTTATGTGCTGCTACCTGTGTCACAGGCTGCAGGAATGAACAGCACAGCTACTGCACAACTGAATACATTTGTGTAGTGAAACTATGCAACTAGACGTGCTTTGACCTTGCAGTGAAATTTATACACATTAATGCAAGGCAAAATCTATGGAATGATCTCATACAACATTGCATGGGATTCTGAAAACAGAAAATGTAAACTCACAAGCCAATACATCTCAAATGTAAAGCAGTACATGTAATGTAATAGCCATGTGGTATGCGTTAACACATCTCTTGGCAGGATGGCATAAATCACTGTAGAAAGCTATTCAATCTTAAAGTGTTTGCAGTGCTATGGTGCTTTCATATGCATTAAAAGGAAGTAGAGTGGTGTACAGGTAAGTAAAAAATAGGGGAAGGGCATGCAGAGGGTTCCACAGTAGCATGACATATCAGAGTGTACAAGATTTAGAGGAAAGCAGGATAACATTTTTGTTAAGGATAGGGGTCCATATTTTCATTGTAGATAGGGAAGGTAAGAGTAGAAAGGAAAATCAGTGTAAGAAATGGGGTAGGAGAATGTGCTGGGGCAGGCTTGAACACACAGAACAGCACAGACAAACAGGGTTGGATAGGAACATAGAAGGAAAGGAGGATATGGGATGGATGGAGACTAGCATAAAGTAGACAAATTGTGATGGTGAAGGCTGGCCAATGCACATGATATGAAGAGTGAAAGAACAGGAAGACAGCTTAGTTAAATGGTTGCAGGGAGGGTTACTTGCAACATAGTGCCATTCTACTTCATGGCCTAGAGAAACAATAAATCAGTCCATCATCATGTGCCGGAACAGAGTGGATGGTGGCATGAGCCACACCCTCCCTTGGCAGCCCAGTGCTAGGGGTCAGATGTGTGAATGTATCTACAATCCACTGCTGATAGTGCCCTATTCACTTCATACACCAGCTCACTGTTCTCTCTATCACAGCTCCCATCATCATCTCTGGCATCAACTGAGCCAATTCAAGCAATTCTGCAGGAGTACATGCCAAGGAGGGACAGTGCCCCACTCTGGTAAGGGACTCCAACACTACTAAGCTTTTCTGCCACAGTTGAGGTAGGATGCACTGGAGGTAACTGCTGAGCAAATCTATCATTTGGACCTACAGTGAGACGACACAATGGGAAGTTCACCATGCATGAATCTATCATGACATTTAAAACATGTCAGTACTTATGTGTAGAACTAACTGTGTCTGACTGCAAGCTTCTCTTGCTTCTTGTGGTAGGTAACACAATTGCTGTCATGTTATGCTCATTCTGAAAGAGAAAAGACACATCGGAGAAGAGTGAAAAGTGTATGGTAATGAATAACAGAAAAAAATCAGGGTCCCATACATTTGTCCTAGGAACAGGTAGCAGGCAAGTGTGTGCCGTTTGTGCAAATGCGACACACTTACACAGGAAATGTCAGTTATGTACAGGGACACACAAGGTTATGTGCAGACATCCTGAGATCCTGCAGCATAACTCCGCCCATAACAGGTCCTTGCAGAAGACCATTTAAATGTAATTGGCATATTACCTTAAGTGCCACCACATAGATCGTCACCTCCTCTTGGTATGGAAGATCCAGGCAGCAGCACACACATATTTCCTAAGTGGACCTTGACAAATAGTAGTCAGCAACAACAAGATTCCTAAACATAAAAGGGATACAAAGGAAAAAAATATATAATTCCATCCATTTAGTATACCTTTCAGTATGATGCTCCCTAACTTCAGTGTTCTGTGACTGCAGATAATCAGGGTTATGGTGCTTTAGGTCAACATAATGGTGCCTGCACTAGTCCCTATTTTGGGCTGAATGTTGCTGGGAACAATTCCTCATCCAGGTTACATCAGGCAACATACCTCTCAACCTCTTAGTGTAAGAATTCTGGGAAAAGCCACAAATAATGGGGAACAAAGGCCAAAACCAGGGAGAGACTCTAAATATTCTTCTCATAAACTCAGAAAGCAGCTCGACTAACATGTTTCATTTCTGAAAGACAAAACTCAATGTATTTCATTATATAGTGACTTCAATCCTCAATGATTTGCCAGAACACCACAAGTATTATGAGGAACAGAGCAAAAATATGAGGAAAAAATCTGAACATTCTGTGAAAATCTGGACAGATGGGGGTATGTCAGGCAATGACTTTTTTGAAGGTACCATCATATGGCCCCAGTAGACACTCCCTGGAATTGCCATAAAGTAGAAATACCATAATCTTGTTTTTCATGCACTGTGCAGGTGCTCTCAGGTGGGTATTAGCACATGCTGCCATTCTTCCACATCTCTTAGATTTGCAACAGTCACAGATGGTTAAGACTATGAGCTGTAGTTTCTATGGTACAGGGTTTGATGCCTTCAGTTCTCATTTGGATACTGCGTCACCTTATGCAAGTCACTTAACCAGACAGTTCTTTGGGGCAATTGGAAATTTAGGCTAGGCTACCTCAGTGGTCCCATGGACTGCAAACCTAGTAACAACCTATAAACTAAATGGTGGCACTTTCATGAGGAATAAAATGGTAACCATGAGTCACACTTCCAATGTCATTTCTGAATCAGCAGTAGTACAATGCACATACTTGTGCAGATCTCCATCATGGACATGTAGTTATGAGTTGTTTGACACATCCATAGCCAACATGTTGCTCTTTATGTCACAGATACACCATAGCAAAATAAACCTATTCAAACACATTCATACAAAGTCACTTAATCTGCCTACATGTCATACAGACAGGTGCACTGCCATTTTGCAGGCTAGGTCATACAGATTTGGGAAACTATATTGAATATCTGAGCAGTGATGTTAAGCTGAATAATAACACTACCTGGAGCTACACATAGTCTTGATGAGAGTCATATAATGCAGTGAAACTGTGTGGTAAGTTGTTTTTGTCTACATTCCTAGATATGTGTACTCCTGCACTAGAATTTACACATGCAAAAGCTTAGCAATATGAAAATGTAAGCTTCCATGATATTCTTGTTTGTAAATTGCACTGGCAACAAGGTAGAATGTAGTATCAGGACAGCCTCACCCTATACATGCTGTCAGTACATGCTGTCAGTTTTATGGTAAGGGCATGGCCTATCTAATCTATATTGTGATCTGCAGTCATGAGTAGAACAGTCCTATGTTTACACACGTTTCACCCCCACTATCCTATGGTGGAGTTATTTTAGCAGAATGTCTCAAAGTGTCCCCCAATATTGACAGCAGAGATGACTGCCAATTCTATACATACCTATTGGTCTTAACAAATTGTGTGATTCTTGTGGGAAGTGCATATGTACTTGATGTACTTATTCCCATATCTGTCACTACATTTGTCATATGCCATACCTTCAGAGTTATTTCTGACTTTACAGTATGGTGTAAGTAGGTTATCCTTTCCCTGCAGCTATTGTAGTAACAGACCCAATATTATACAGTCTATAACTTTGTCATACGTCTGTGTATCTGAGCAAAAAACTGGACAACTTCAGCCCTGCCAAAAATAATGTCCTGCTATAGGCACTCAGAACACAAGGATGATGCCTGCTGACTAGCCTTGATGCCTGCTGACAAGCCTTTACAGGTCTAGGTGCTACACACAATGGTCCATGGCATAAATGCTGGGGGGAAGGGTGCAACTATACATCACAGCAATTTTATAAGCATGTTACTGACATGCTACACCATGTCAAGGTCATGCTTGGGAGGTACCAACTCAGAACAACAGATTAACAGAGACAGAGGAATTTTGGGAGTCCCTGCTGGATGAAATGCCTCTGG
This sequence comes from Protopterus annectens, assembly GCF_019279795.1. Classification (NCBI taxonomy): domain Eukaryota; kingdom Metazoa; phylum Chordata; order Ceratodontiformes; family Protopteridae; genus Protopterus; species Protopterus annectens. Next base: position 325,270,691 of record NC_056726.1, on the reverse strand, counting down.
GATAAATTGTGGAGGACCTGAAACTAGCTTAAGAATGCAACCACCTGCACACATAAGTACCATTTTCAATAGATTTATGTGCAGTAGCAGAGCACATAGAGAAAGCAGGCTGATCAAAACAATTGGTACTTATCTGCCTGTGTTTTTCAATGCAGAGTCAGGTATCTAGTTATATACAAATGACAGGAGCGGTAGGTTAACATGCTACAGTTAATCCTGCATGAAAACCTTTGAATGCATGCAGCAGTGGCAGAGTTTTGGTCCAGGTGCTCAAGCTCACTCCATTGTGGTTTTATTGTGCATTCACACAGCAAAGCATTGCTGTGGTGACACCTGTAAAGGCCAGTGCAAACAACATGCTGAGGTTAGAATCCATTCAGGATCTGATGATTATGATGATGTGGCACCGATACCTGAGTGACAGTGTGATGATAAAGTGATACTGCCTGCCTCCATCCATGGTGGGCATCCATCCAAAGTACAGGGTGATGCTGTGGCCTTGCTCACAGATTTCCATGAGACTGTGCAATCTGAGCACTCATTGTCCCCAGTGGAGAATGGGTCCCCATAACTCCAGCCACCAGCAATGTTACCCCACAGCTGCAGCAGCGGATGAGTACACTGCATCTGAAGTGGGAGTACTCATTAGTTTGCACATGACATGTGGGCAACATTCAGCAGATGTGCCAGAATATCATCTAGTTAAGCCTGTTGCAACACATTCCGGCAGGAAGCTGATGACTCTGTTGCATGACATTTGTGGGGACATGAATCCAGGGATACACTATTGATTGGTCTTATTAGGTCTGTGGTGGAACATAATGCTTCTGTCTCCAGATCCATGTGGAGGATTTCCAATGCCACCTTCACTGTCCACATTATTAGTCTTGCCTGAGGCTGGAAGAGGGTATGTCCCAGGTGTGTCTGTATGTGTGAGTGTCATTGTGGGTACATAATCCTTACATGTATTTGGATGAGTAAAATACTATGCCATCCTTGCGTTAGGTAGCAATGACTTTCAGCTTTCATTGCCAGGATACCTCATTAGTGGACTCCAGCCATATCACTGTCCTGCAGTTGCATATCATCACTATCAGGGGGTACCTAATCATACCTCTGAATTGTCCAGATTTTGGCCTTATTTCTCATAACATTTGTAGCTTTCTGGCAAGTCACTGAGAACTGAAGTTAATAAATAATGAGATACATTTGAGTTTCAGATTTCATACACTTCAACAAATGAATGCCATAAAAACATTTAAGCAAAAAAATACACGCTAACACAAAATCCTGTTATTCCTGCAACTTTCTAAGTTTATAAGAGCAATATTTAATATATATACCTATTTTGGGGGCTTTTGCAAGCATTAATTTATGCTTCTTCAGATTTCTTGTCCTATTTGCTTGAGAGGTATGGACCCAAGTCATAGTGCCGCAAGCAAGGTTAGTTGTTATAGGTCATATTCATGTAGTGACACCACAACGCCATTACAGAAGGAACTTGTCTATGGCAAAGAGTACCAATCTCCTTGCTATTTCTGTTTTTAACTCAGGCCAAAGTTATATAATGATCTTTCTACTCTATTACAGGAGAAAATTGTCCATGGCACAGAGTAGGTGTCACTTTGAAATCCTCAATTTTATCTCCTGTGGCTTGCCATCATATCCAGATTGTATAGTCTTGTGTCATTGTGTCTCTAGTCATCTAGTCACTTGATGACTAATGATGCAGCCTGCTTCACCCTCCTTTCCATGTGGTCTATGTGATGTGAGAGTGTCTGATGCACAGGACAGCCTAAGCATTCACTGACCAGCATAGCCTGATATTACCATTCTTTGCATCATGTCTGTTCTGTGAGATACTACACTGTCACTGTGTGCTGTCAGGACCAGTAAGTCTAGACAGGTACCACTACTTTAACCATGCTGATTTGTACTATGACCATTGCTGTCTTAGGGAAGCTTGTGTAGCTGCTTCTCCACTACAATGTCATTGAACAATTGTGCTGATGCACCTTCCCTGCTGCATCTGTGGCAGCATCGTGAGACTGCCCAGCATGTCTTCTTACTAGCATATTATGAAGATTGCAACATGCTAAGAACATCCTGGAAGCTGTAGCAGAATTATACTCAAGTGGCCCCAAGGCATGTCAAGGCACCAAGAGTGGACTTTGAGTTGAACAAATTGCACTCTACATTATTAAGAGTTTTTGCACAATGCAATGTTACACCAGACTTCAGCCACTTTCAGTTGGTTCCTTATGGGTATCATAGGTGAGGGTTCCATCAGCTATTCAACATCATCTTTAAAAATGTATCAACATGTGGGGGTTGGATGATATATCTGCACATCAGAACAGAACCCTAGGTTGTCTGTACTTGTATCAATGGGTCTTTGTACAATGCTTGCACTAGTATACTTATTCTCCAGTTATCAGGGATATGCCTTTCTCTACATACTACTATGAATATCCTCAAGAGCCATTTCTTCTCTAACTCTAATTAGGGATATAATTAATAAAAATTGGAATATTTCGTTAGCTAATGAGGAATTGTCAGGTTTACTTTCATCAAAATGCCAATTTTCATATAGAAGAGGACGAATGTTAGGATCTTATTTCAACCACTACAAATGGAGTAGTATGGACTGAAATATAGAACAACAAGGTACTTTAACTGGTGATAAAGTTTGTGGGTCGTACCCATCTGGGCATTGCTCACGATGCAAACATATGTTAAAAACTAAGCAGTTTTCTAGTAAAAATACTAGTAAGGTGTATGATATCAGATTATTTGCAAATTGTGGGTCTGACTGGCTGGTATATTTAGTGACCTGCTCATGTGCTGCTTTTTATGTTGGGCAGACCTCGACGTCTATGCATGTTTGTATATCAGAACATCTTAGTGACATTCGTACTAAACATATTTCAAATGTCCTGTATAAACATACAGTTAAACATAATAATGCCAGGTTCCACTTTATGGTTATTGATATTGTTTGGGGGGACAGGAAAAACAAATTGGGATGGCATGCAATATTAAATAAAAAGGAGAGGGGATAGATCATTAAACTTGGGGGGTTGTTCTCTCCAGGGCTTAATGACCATATGTAGTCTATGTGTATGATCACAGTTTTGACAAATGGAGTTGTTGCTTTAAATGTTGATGCCTAATTATGTAATGATGATTGATTATGGTATAAGTACTGATGACTTATGCTTATGCATTTATCATTGAAGAAGGCAAGGTTGCAAAAACCAGTCTGAATGTTATGGTGTTGTCACATTAAAGAGAAGTTTGAATACGCTTACATGGTGCTGGCTTTGCTTTTTGAGGTGCTCTTGTAGGCTCCCATGTATCTGACCATATTGGCTTAAAGAAATTATTTATATCCTTCCAGTACTTACCAACTTTTCCACAATCCACAAATATATGCATCCAATCAGCCTTGGTTATTTTACCACATCTTCAGCATTTAGAAATTTCTGATTTACTAAACCTTGATATTTGGACTAGTGTAATAAAACTTCTATGAATGCATTTCCATGTGGAAAGTTTCCAAAATAAACTTCAGGATGTTTAAACCTATAGATTTTAATATATTTTTTCCCTTTGGATAGATTTTCTACCTCTATTGGTTCAATAAAATTCTAAAATATATTATCAATATTATTTTATTGCTAACTGTAATTATACAAGATTTAAAGAGACCCCTTTAAATGTAGTATTCCCTTGAATAATAGTTATTAAATATTCAAAAAGTTTAGGAAAATTATGTTTTTCATTATAATTCATATAACACAACTGACCTTTACGTTTTCCAAATATATAACATAACATTAATCTATGTGTATTATCCATAATATTTTATCATTATTTGTTCTAATGTTAATGTGACATTGGTGAGGACTGCGGTGGGAGTGATAGATACGTTTAAGGTCAAGGTGGGATTACATGAAGGATCAGCTATGAGCCCTTTCCTATTTACAGTGGTGATGGACTGGTTGACAGATGAGATCAGACAGGAGGCCCCGTGGACTATGATGTTTGCAGATGACATTGTGATATGTAGTGAGACTAGGGACCAGGTTGAAGAGACCCTGGAGAGGTGGAGATATGCTTTAGAAAGGAGAGGAATGAAGGTCAGCAGGGCTAAAACTGAATATATGTGTGTAAATGTGAGGGAGGGTAGAGGAATGTTGAGGATGCAGGGAGTAGAGTTGGTAAAGGTGGATGAGTTTAAGTACTTGGGATCAACAGTTCAGAGTAATGGTGAGTGTGGAAGAGAGGTGAAGAAGAGAGTACAGGCAGGGTGGAATGCGTGGAGAAGAATGTCAGGAGTGATTTGTGACAGACGGGTACCAGTGAGAGTGAAAAGGAAGGTCTACAAGAGGGTAGTGAGACCAGCTATGTTATATGGGTTGGAGACGGTGGCATTGACAAAAAGGCAGGAGTTAGAGCTGGATGTGGCAGAGTTAAAGATGTTAAGATTTGCACTGGGTGTGACGAGGGTGGACAGGATTAGGAATAAGTATATTAGAGAGTCAGCTCAGGTTGGACAGTTTGGAGACAAAGCAAGAGAGGCGAGATTGCATTGGTTTGGACATGTGTTGAGGAGGGATGCTGGGTATATTGGGAAAAGGATGCTAAGGATGGAGCTGCCAGGTAAGAGGAAAAGAGGAAGGCCTAAGATAAGGTTTATGGATGTGGTGAGAGAGGACATTGCAGGCAGTTGGTGTGAAAGAGCATGATGCAGAGGACAGGAAGAAATGGAAACAGATGATCCGCTGTGGCGACCCCTAACGGGAACAGACGAAAGAAGAAGATGATGTTAACAATGAACATTTATTTAAATGATCATACCAGTGTTAATAAACATTTATCTAAACAATCATACCAAAGTGTTAATTTTTTATTTTTAAGAAGTATAGTATTATTAATGTTTTGACTCCCTATGAATAATATGAACTTCCATTTTTTAAATAATGTGAAACATAACAAATAACTTCTAAAATGTTTAATAATATAAGAATTGGTGCAGGTTGTTCCCATAGCAAAACCCCACCACTGCCAGTAAATCTTCTCTTCTCTTCTTCTCTTGAAACATAAAGATGTTATTTTCCAGAACCAATTGTAGTAGCAGACAGATTATGTGTATCATATTGTTGTCATGGATGTTGTGTTTACTCAAGAAATGTTTAACCGCTTGTATACCATGAGCATTAGGAATAATGGTAAACAGGTTGTTGACATCAATGGTTACACATAAAAAAAAACAGCTGTAGCCCTGTTTGCATCCATAGACTGAAATAGCACATTCAAAAACTGAGGTGTATCTTTAGGCACAGCTGGTGCCTTGCATAGAGCTAGTTTCAATTGCTTCTTTACCCGTACTGATATTAACTCGGTAGGCCATCCACTACCTGCTATGGGAACACCCTGCACCAATTCCTATGCAAACATAGTACTTGGGCTTTGGGAAGAAGAACATATTTTTACTACCAAGAATCTATGGAGAGACAATATCATCTTCTACTGCAGGTTTGTGGATGATGTCTTTTTTCTTTGTAAAGGCGATGTAATGGAACTTAGACAGTTTGTCTCATATTTGGAAAGCACCACCAGTTTTCCATGCTTTACCCTGAATTATTCAGATAAAAAGACTGAATTTCCGGATGTTCATGTTTTTTAGATGAGAATGGTGACATGGGGACCACACTATATAGGACAACATGTTGGAAGAATACATTGCTTATTTACGACAGCATGCATCCGCGACATACCTTCTCTAATATAGTAAAAGGACAAGCACCGAGAACATCCAGACTAATCACTGATGATTCACAACTTCACAGTGAGTTAGAACTGTTACCTGACAACTTTAAACAGCGTGGCTATAATAAACAATGACATTGTATGTGATGTCAAAAAGATGAGGAGAACACAAGGCAAAGCATGGTTTAGTAATAAAGGCATGGCACTGGAAAAAGTGAGCAATGAAAACAAGGAGTTGCATGTTAAAGTGCCAATGAAATACAGCAGTGATATAAAAGGCATCTGCAATACTGTGAGAAATAACTGGAAAACCTTAGCCAGCAATGATGAACTTAGGTTGACAGCGGGCAACTTTCCTACGTTTTTGTATAAAAGGAACAAAAATCTTAAGCAACTTTTACACAAAACAACTACCAGCTTCAATATAAAGTTGCCTGCAAGTGAAAGGGTCGGGACTTATTGTTGCCGGCGATGCAAGGCTTGTAAAGAAATATCTAAAAACACTTTCATATACCCGATTACAGGGATAAGATACCAACCTAAACTCTATGCTGATTGTTGCTCTTTCAATGTGATATATCTTGCCAAATGTGGATCCTGCACTTTGTTTTACATGGGTAAAACGAACAGAAGATTAAAAGATTGCATACTGCAGCACCTAAGTGACATTAGACTTAGTAAAAATACCAGTGCTTTATATCAAAACAAGTTACATAAACCTGAACATAACTTTACTTTCACGGTACTACAGTTATGTGAACCAGATAAAAGAGGGTGTGATATACGCAATCAAACAGAGGTGGCAAAA